>NC_045806.1:88140116-88224853 GCF_009873245.2 Balaenoptera musculus | reverse complement strand
AGGATATCTGACTTTAGGCTGTTCTCTGCTCTACAGAAGATAATCTCCTATTGGCACCATCTACCTGACTTGGAAGGTGATGATGAATAACACCAGTCATTATAGTGCTGTGGCAGACTGCTGGTTGCCCCTTGAAATTTTTTCTTTCCTTCTTCATTTTAGTAATATAACCCCTCCCCAGTTCTGGACAGACAGATGCCTACCTAGTTAGGGACGTATTTCCCAGTGTCCCTTACAACTAGGTACTGCTGTGTGAGTAGCTAAAAGGATATAAGCAAAAGTCATGTATGCATCTTCTGGTTCACATCCTTAGATATGACAATACTTGACCTATACACCCTCTCCTTCCCACGGGCTGGAATGCAGATGCAAGAGTGATCCAGGTGTGACTATGCAGATGGGGGCATTCCTAGCTCACGATGGAGTCATAAGATTGGAGGAATCTGGGCCCCTAAAGTATCGCATGGAGCAGAGGTGTCTTATCCCCAAAAAAATCAAAGAGAAAGATATTTCTATATCATTTAAACCACTGTATTTTTGCGTCTCTTTGTTATAATACTTTAGATTATATCCTAAGTAATATCAGTGAATCATTAAAAAAAATAACAAACTGCTCTAGAGTCAGGCTGATTCTGAATCTCGGCTTCCATATTACTAGCTGTAGACCTTTAGGAGAGTCTCTTAAACACTCTGAGCCTCAACTCCTTCATCTGTAAAATGGTGCTAATAATGTGCTGAGGGTATTGTAAAGATAACGAATGCAAAGCATTTAACACAATGTCTGTTTCACTTTAATTGTTCAATAAATGTTACCTATAGCTATATAAACAGTGGTTCAATAAAATGGAAAATGAAAGAAATGTTGTCAATTAAATTAACAAATGGGAGTCTACCTAGCTAACAAAAAAACTCTAAGACAGCTTTGCTTTAAAATTTCCTATCATTTTGTGCCAACATTGGGAAAACATCTTGAGAGACTACATTTCATTGTGACGTGTTACAAATGATGTGGAAGTCCTGTACCGTAGAAATTTGTTGGGAAAAGAGCCTCCAAATGCATAGGTGATTCTGTTCAAACCTAACAGAATTCCATAGAATGTGCAGATGAGAATAAGTCAGTGAAGAACTGATCTGTTTAGGTGGCCAATCATTAGCACAGGTAAATGGCTTCCAAAACACCTGGGAGATAAAAATTTACCAGAGGAGCAACCCAAGAGAAGTCTGCTTCTGCAAAGGTCAAGCCCTTGTCAGAATGCAAAATTCACAACCAATAGACAAATAAATAGTAACATGTTGTTCAGCTAGGACTGGGATGGCTGCATTACTTTTTTTTTTGTTCTTTTTGCCAATTTCCAAAGCCAAAGGGTGTTCCCTAGAAGCAAAGAGAGGGAAAGAATACCAAGACTTAGGGTTCCCTTTTCTCCATATCTTTACTAACACTTGTTTTGTGTTGTCTTTTTGAAAATAGTCATTCTGACCAGTGTGAGGTGGTATCTCACTGTGGTTGTGATTTGCATTTCCCTGATGATTAGTGATGTTGAGCATCTTTTCACGTATCTATTAGCCATGCATATGTCTTCCTTGGAAAAACGTATATTCGGGTCCTCTACCCATTAATCAGATTGGTTTTTTTTGTACTGAGTTGTGTGAGTTTTTAATATATTTTGGATATTAACCCCTTACCAAATGTATCATTTGCAAATATCTTCTCCCATTCAGTAGGTTGCTTTTTTGTTTTGTTGATGGTTTCCTTTGCTGTGCAAAGGCTTTTTAGTTTGATGTAGTCCCATTTGTTTATTTTTGCTTTTGTTGCCCTTGCCTGAGGAGGCAGATCCAAAATTATTGCTAAGGCCAATGTCAATAAGCGTACTGCCTATGATTTCTTCTAGGAGTTTTATGGTTTCAGGTCTTACCCTCATGTGCTGTTGGTGGGAATGCAAATTGGTGCAGCCACTATGGAAAACAGTATGGAGAGTCCCCCAAAACTTAAAAATAGAACTACCATACAATCCAGCAATTCCGCTTCTGGATAGTTATCTGAAGAAAACAAAAACACTAAATTGAAAAGATATATGTACCCCTATGTTTATTGCAGCATTACTTACAGTAGCTGAGATATGGAAACAACCTAAGTGTCTATCAATAGATGACTGGATAAAAATGTGAGAGGTACACATACATATACACACACAAACAACTCAGTTTGACAGAAGAATTAAATAAAATTGTATTTGTAATTGGAAAAAATACATATATAATAGAATTATTACTCAGACATAAAAAAGAATTAAATCTTGCCATTTGTGAAAACATGGATAAACCTAGAGGGTATTATGCTATGCTATGCAAAATAAGTCAGACAAAGACAAAAACCATATGATTTCACTTATACTTGGAATCCAAAAAATAAAGCAAAGCAGAAACAGACTCACAGATACAAAGAACAAACTGGTGGTCACTGGGGTTGGGGGAATTGTGTGACATAAGTGAAGGGGATTAAGAGGTACAAACTTCTAGTTATAAAATGAATAAGTTACGGGATGTATCGTACAGCATAGGAAATATAGTCAATAATACTGTAATAACTTTGTATGGTGACAGATGGTTACTAGGCTTACAATGTTGATCAATTCCTGATGTATATAAATGTTGAATCACTGTGTTGTACACCTGAAACTAATATATTACTGTATGTCAATTATACTTCAGTTAAAAATAAAAAATAAAGAATATCAATTCTTAGAAATGAAATGGTATTAAGAGAAGCACTGCAATAAAGATACGAAAACATGGCCCTGTGAGACTTGTTGGACCACAGCAGCCCACAAAGGTTAAACAATACTATAACACCACCAAACCTGAAATAGGCATCCTCTTCCTAGTCATTCTGGGAAGTGGCTTACTAAGTCCCTACATATGAGGCCTTGTTTTGGTCACAGAGATATACCAAGGTGACAATCTCTAGCTTGAGCTGTGTCCTGTGATTGCATAGGCACGAGCATTATCGCTGGATTTCTCAACCTGGCAGTGACTTGTCAAAACTACAGAAGCTGTCATTGGCAACTGTCTAAACAGTTGGATAAACATAAAATAGTTTAGGTGTCTCCAGAAATAACATAAAGTAATCCATCCTGGGATGTGCTAGGAATGCATGAGCAAATACTGTTTTTCATGACATTTGTTTGATGTTCTTTTTTTTTTGATTTCCACCTATGTGATCCTACCTGACTTTGTTTCCTGGCCTGTGAACTACTCTTTACGACTATCTTAAGCTATTCATTAATGGAAGAAAAACACCTTTATTCTTATTTTGAATTGAAAAATCATTTTTAAATCATTTTCATTTAGTCTTTGTTCATATTGAAGAAGATATAGGAGACACTAAGACATTAGGTACCAAATATTTTCTTTCAAGTGTCCCTTTAACTGCCATCTAACTCTTCTCCCTCTCTACCAATTCTAGTTTTCTTTCTGGCACCATATGTCCCCATACTCTCTTTTTCACTCTCATGTCACAGAACACTCTTTTTTGCCTTCACATTTTCAACCAATTTGCTTTACCCTCTGCCCACTATTAAGCAAAACAAAAACAAAAAACTGTTGGGTTAGTACTAGGAAAAGTTATGGAGTCAGAAAATTTTTCCTGATCCCTAAGTTTTCCTGTATAATCTTGGGCAACTCACACAACTTCCCTATGTCTAGTTCCTTCCTTTGTAAAATGAGGGTGGTAATAATAGTACCTACATCATTGGGTTCTCAAGAAGAGTAAATGTGATATTATAGGTACAGCACCAGGCATTGTGTTTGGTTTCATTACTCTAAACATTCTGGTCTTCCTAAACATTCTGAGCAAGCAGGGTGCTCTGGACACTATGTGAACACCCAATCTCATCACTGATGGAACCCTATCACTTTCCATTTTATGCACCTCTTTCCTATCCATTCCTTCCTTTCTTTCCTGTGTCTTAGCCCTGCTAGACCCAATTATATCTGATAGGGACCCTCAGTGGTGAAGAGGCTGACTGTGCCCTGAAGATGGTGTAAACATCAGTCTGATCAGTATGGAGATGTTGCTCACTGTGTCCAAGCACATGTGCTCAGAACCAATAAATGGTTCCCAGGAGGGAAGCTGAAAGTTCCTTCATAATTCTCTTCCTGATCTTCAAATTCTGTCAAAAAACACATTTCTATCCTTTGGAAGGAAGCCTACTGTCAAGTTGGAATTATGAGCTGCAGGTCTAAGCCCAGTTCTGCCAAGTAGTACTTTAATATGTCAGTGGGGTGGTTTCGTCTTTTAAAAAGGGAGGAGAAGAAATCAATGGAAACTAGAAGAGTAAGCAGTCTGAAAAAAGGTATAGAAGAAGAATGGACACAGTGTGGGTTGGAATGGTGAAGGGTTATAATGATCACCCCTAGCGACACTCACTGACATCCATCTGTTCCCTGGGCTGCCTGCCCCTGCTTCACAAGGACAAATTCCTCTTTCTTGAGAAGACATTTGGGCAATTTGAAACTTGGTCTAAAGGAATCTGGTCCTGGGACTTCCCTGGTGGTCCAGTGGTTAAGACTCCATGCTCCCAATGCAGGGGGCCTGGGTTCGACCCTTGGTCAGGGAACTAGATCCTGCATGCCGCAAACAAAAGACCCCGCATGCCGCAACTAAGAGCCTGCACGCATCAACGAAGATCTCGCGTGCTGCAACTAAGACCTGATGCAGCCAAATAAATAAACAAACATTAAAAAAAAAAGGCATCTGGTCCCTTCTGTTCATGGAGATGGGAATAACTTTTAGGAAAGGTAACAACAGGCTACCTGTTCAGTGACTAAAACCAATTTTAATTGGCTAGTAAAAGTGTTATATTTTCTAAAGGAAAAAAAAAATTAAATCCAAGAAAAATCTTCCGGATACTTTGTATGGATCAGAGATCTGTTGGACAGAAGCCACTATAATTTCATTCATTCACTTATTTTTCATTTTTGTCTCTTTTCATTGCACAGCAATTCTTTTCTGCATCAAAGGCCTCTAAGTCATTCTAAGTTGAGTGTGGGGGTGAACAAGTAGGAGGCACTAACAATAAGGTGATAGGCTTGAAAATCTGTTTAAAAAACTAAAATGTCTGATTAGTTGAGTACTTATGTCAAAACACTTTGCAAGTCTCTTTAAAATTTGTATCTTCAACAACCTACAGAATGAGAGAAACTATTTAGAAATCATATATCTGATAAGGGGTTAATATCCAGATTAAATTAAAAACTCCTGCAAGTCAATAGCAACAAACACTCTGATTATAAAATGGACAAAATACTTGAATAGATGTTTCTTCAGAGATGTACAAATGGCCAACAAGCACATGAAAAGATGCTTAACATCACTAATCAGGGAAATGCAAATCAAATATTACCTCACACTCATTAGAGTGGCTACTATAAAAAAAAAACAGAAAATAAAAATTGTTGGCAAGGATGTGGAGAAAAGGGAACCCTTGTTCATGGCTGCTGGGAATGTAAAACAGTGCAGCTGCTGTGGAAAACAGTACAGAGGTTCCTCAAAAATTAAAAATAGAATTACCACATGATCAGGCAATTTCACTTCTTGGTATACACCCAAAAGAACTGAAAGCAGGGACTCAAAGAGATATTTGTTTACCTATGTTCGTAGCAGTATTATTCACAATAGCCAAGGAGTAGAAGCAATTCAAATGTCCACTGACAGAAGAATGGGTAAGCAAAACATGGAATACACATACAATGGGATATTATTCCACTATAAAAAGAAAGAAAATTCTGATACATTCTACAACATGGATGAACCTTGAAGACATTATGCTAAGTGAAAGAAGCCAAACACAAAAAGACAAACACTGTATGATTCCACTTACATGAGGTACCTAGAGTAGTCAAATTCATGAGACAGAAAGTAGAATGGTGGTTACCAGGCACTGGGGGAGGGAGGATGGGGTGTTAAGTGTTCAATGAGTATTGGAGTTTCGGTTTTGCAAGATGAAAAGAGTTCTGGAGACAGATGGTTGTGACGGTTGTACAACAATGATAATGTACTTAATGCCACTGAACTATACACTTAAAAATGGTTAAGATGGTAAGTTTTATGTTATGTATACTTTACCACAGTTTTTAAAATATCAAGGTTATCAAAAATAAAGAAAGTTTCAGAAGCCAGTACAGCAAGAGGAGCCTAACTAGACACACAACTAACTGTAATATGATATACTGGATGTGATATTTTGGAACAGAAAAAGGGCATTAAGTAAAAACTAAGAAAATCTGAATAACATACATAATTTATTTAATGTCAATGCATACATAAATATTGATTCATCAAATATACCATACCAATGTAAGATGTTAATAATAACGGAAATTGGGTGTGAGGTATATGTGAACTGTCTATACTATCTTAATTGTTCTGAAAACCTAAAGCGATTATAAAATATACAGTTTACTTTTATAAAATAGCATTTTCCCTGGTTTTCACAAAGTGACCCATTTAAAACAAACCCCAATTGCAGCTCTATAGCTGACATTTGAATTGTTATTCGTCCTGCTCACTTGGTACCACCCTCTAAGGAGTTTTAATGTGCTTCACTGATCACCCCTTTAATCTAATTAATCCCAAGTTCATCCACGTGCGGATAGGGCAGGCAGCATTACAGAATCATCCTCTTTTTTAGACAAGGAGACTGAGGCCCAGAAAGCTTATGGGCTGGCCCAAGGTCAGTCAACTAACTTGATGTCAAAGCCAAGAGAGTAACTCTATTGTCCCCATTTCCCAGTATAGCATTCAAAGGCATTGTTCCCTAATCAGCCTTTCAGGATGTACAATTGGAAGATTTCAAGAATGTGACCAAAGCTTAGCTCTGTCTCTCAGTAACACAGATTCACTACTGCAAGGAGTCCTCCAACTTTGTGCCCTGAAGATGCACTTTCCCCCAATAGTCTCCTTTCTTCCCCAATTATTGTATGCCTCTGCATCATAATTGCTCAGCAAAGATACATCCACTGAATGGATAAAGGAATACATGTAAGAATGAATGAGTGAATGAATGAGTTGTCAAAGGCAAGGGGCATCAGTGGACTCTAGTGAGAATAACTCCTGCTCCAAGTCAACGTGGTGGCCAGACAAACAGTGGCACATCTTCCCTCTCAGCATCCCAGCAGCCCTCCCCCAGATACCCTTTATTGTAATCAATCAAATTATTTTCTAATACCTCTCTTATCCTCTCTCCCCTTCTCCCTCTCTCCCTTTCCCTCTTTCCTTCCCTCCCTCCCTCCCTCCCTGTATTCATAAACTCTTTCACTTATGCCGCTTGCTTCTTTGAACTAATTATGTGGGGTGAATACAATAGCATGTTATGTCTTTTGCTATTACTCATACAGAGATTCCCTTCTATGGCCTTCAAAATACTAGTGCCTCCTCAGATGTAGATACTTTTCTCATTGTAAATTGAATTATTTGCCTCATTTATAAGTTATAATTGTAGGGATGGTCCCTCTCCATTTTTCATTTGATATTAGTATTAAATACTTGACTTTTGTTTCCTTGATATTTATCTCCAATCTATAAAAGCCAACACTTAAAAGCAGCAAATGCATTACATATTTTAACAACTCTTCCTTAAATAAATCCTTCAGTAATGCAAATAATCACCCCATTTTTAAATTAAGTTTGGTTTTTTTAAATGGGAGATTTTCCAAAATGTAGGCACACCTATATAGCCTGTGAGCCATAACAAGCTATATTTCCCTACTACTATTTTTATGTTCCCTTTGATTTAAACATTTAAAAATTCCCAAACACAGCTCCCCTGTGTATTTTAACTGCCACATATCATTTGATCATCTACAGCTATAAGCTGTTTTTCTATTTTAAAGCACTATCGACCCTGATTGCAGGCAGTTTGTAACAAAGCACATGAGAATCTGGGTAGTCTTTATACTCAGCTTTTGGAAAGTAGCTTTAAGATGGTAAGGTAGCTGGAAAATATAATTTGAATATTGTCACAATTGAGCGCTAACCTTTACGCTTAATTTAAAATGAAGGCTCAGGCAGAGCTCTTCTTCCTCTAGGGCACCTAGAAGACTGCTGACACTCAGTGCACATTAAAAGCCATTTAACTAGCAATGCAGTGATGGAGTAGGAAGACTGGCAGTTAGGGGTAGGATGTGTATAAGATTCCTAGCATGGCTGGATAAAATAAAAAAAAAAAAGAAGAAAAGAAAAACCTGATATTTCCCCATGAGGAGGAATGGCATTCTTTAGTTCCTTAAAAATATAATAGAACATGATAAGGGAGAGGGATGAGACATCATATTTTATCAGAAGAGAAAGATAGTTGACTACTATATTCTGCACCTGAAAACTTTAAAGATACTCACCCATTCGCTATCCAAATTACATACTTTTATTTGCTTTCCATTCTGTACAACACACTTACCCATGACTTGCAAATGAGGTAACTATCCAGTCACATATCAATGAAATAAGTAAATTTTGCTCAATCAAATTTGTAAATTTTCCTTCCTTAATCCCACCCTTCTGTCTCCTATCAAAGTGGCCATTTTGGCTTTTACCCTCCTTTAAGGCAGGGATCACATCTATGGTATATTCTCTGTGCTGCAATGGCACCCTGCTGGAGGCATGAATACACATTCAGGTAATGTGGTTTGGATCCTAAGGAGGAGCTAAATTCCACTCTATCATTCTGACCCAGATCTGGGTGCTGGCATCATTTCTAAATAGGAGTATCAGCCCTTTAATTACTGTCTCAGGAACCCAAGAATCCAAATTAGTCATGCACAAAACTTTCTTCCAATATAAATCCCTAACACCAGGGCCAGTAGCTACATAAGGCACTCAAAGCCCAGGAATTCCTAAAGGGCATGCTTTGTGTTATTTCCTTTGCAGCAGCCTTCTCCACTTGGCTGCCTAGTATTCACATTACAGAGCAGAGTTCAAGTTTCTTATCTTAGTTAGATGTCTCTTGAACATCCTTCTATTACCCTATTCCTTGTGTTGGAGTCATTGGCTTGTGGCTTATGTACCAATCTCCCCACTACTTCGTAAACTCCAGAGTTGAATTATCTTTCAACACTGAATGCCCAGTGCCTAGCACAGTGCCTTGCATTGTTCATCACTAAATAACTGTGAAATAAATTACCACATAAAGAGAAAAAAATGTCTCATTTTAACCAATTCTGCTAATCTAGGCCAGAGTGCTTAAACATGTTTCTCTTTCTCTCCCCCAGCTCTCCCCCTCCCCCCCGCAATTCATGTTGAAAGATTTGGCACCGTGAGTGGCTATATAAAGTAAAGCCTGGGACTTGGATTGGATGCGAATGGTCAACTAGATGCTTTTAGGTGCAAGTGACAGAAAATAGAACTCTTAAGTGACTTAAATTAAAAAAAAAGAATTTATTGGATCAAATAATGAAAAATTCCAGGTGAACAGGTCTGTATTGATGGCTCAAGCAAGTATCCAAGATCCCATGCCTCATTCCTTGACTTTATCCTCTGCCTCTCATCCATTTCAGATTTGTCTGTCATGGTCTTAAGACGGCTATAGCAACTCCAGAACTTACATTCACACAACTCTAAGTCCATTGACAAGAACATGAACCTCTTTCCCAGAAGTGTCCATGAAAGTCTCATTGCATCTCTTTTGCTCTATTCAGGTCATATGCCCATTCTTGAACTAATAATTGATGCTTAGGAGAATGCAAGGCTCTAATTGGCTTAGGCCTAGATCATGTGCCTACTGTAAGCACATGGCTGAGAGTGTGAAGAAGCGATCAAAGAGTAAATAAAAGTATGGTTTCAAAAAGAAAAGTGAGTGAATTCTGGATGGCAAAATAAACAATGCCCATTAATATACACAAATAAAAATTACCTAAGAATTCAATCAAGGAAACACGTGGTTGCAAATTAAAATAGCTGAATGGAAATACACTATAACAATTTTATTATATGGATATGAGAAGGGGAGACACACACATTAAGTCATTTTCTTGATTCCATGAACTCATGTATCTTCCACTCCTCAAAGACTGGAAAATTGTACCTCCCACGGTACACAAGTGTTTTTACAATGCCTTCATAATGGGCATGTGAAGGGCAGGGATTGGTTCTACAAACTCAAAAGGCTACTATAAAATAACCTAGTAATTTACTCAATAATATAAATGCAATTACCTTGGCTTTAATATTGAAACACACACAAGATTGCTTATTTGTCTGTAGTCCAGACAGAATGGTTTTCATATGACCTTAGAAAAGAAAATTTAATATTTACATAGGATTTTGTATTTTATAGACAAAGTAAGAATTATATTTCTCCGTGCTTTAAATATGTGAAAATTGCAGCCAAAATGGATCTTACAAACAGGTCTGCTAAAGCCCAAATCATCTTTAACAAGATAGATCTATCTTCACCCAATAACCAATTAACCAAATAATTGATAGCTTTATTTTTTGAATTTTTGGTGATTTAAATGTCTTTCATATAAGAGCTTTAAGTCTGAACAAAATAAATTTCCACTGTTACAAACCACTGTATCAATGAGCATCTCTAAGTGGTTTAACAAAGAATAGAGGGAAGAGATTGAGTAGAAATAAAGACAGCACACAGAGAAAACAAATTGTGATACTTAACATAGTAAATTGTATTTTGGCCATATTAAAATTATCAGGCATATAAATATGATTGTGAAAATGTTATTGGAGGTATTCTAATTGGAACGACAACATGGTCCTCATTCTTCAGTAATAATCTGGCTCAAAATACAACCAAAGCAGCAGCTAAAATCTCATCCTGGAAAATGACTAAAGTCCATGGGAATACCCTAGGAGAAAGGTTTTCAAATAATAAGCATAAAATAAAACTTGAAATTGCACTTTAATTAGTCTCTCTCTCTCATGCGAAAAACTAAGGTCCAGATCATAACAGAGACTTGCCTAGGGTCACACAAAGTATAACTCCTAAATCACTAGTTTTCAAAGTAGATCATGTTTACTCTGTGGTTATAAAAGAGATCCACAGAGAAAAGAAAAAAAAATATTAAATGTCCATAATATTTTGTGTGTGCGTTTTATTTTGTACATAATATGTTTGCAGAGCCATGTGCACTCAATTTTTTCTGATCATTATACTCATTCAAAATCCTTTGTAGAGAGACCACTGTCTTAAAATTATTACCCAGACCTGGACCAGACTTTCCCGCATCACCTTTCTGACCCCTCCTCAAATCCAGACATATCTGCTACTAAGCAGTGCAACTCTGCCAATTAACTGAACACACAGTCTCTTTGTCAGCTGGGGACTGGGAATCAAAATTATTTCAGCTAGGATTTTTAAATTCTTACTTCTTTATCTGCCTGCTTCAAAATATCATCATTCTTCCTTAAAGCACACTGATTAAAAAGAAGAAAGAACCCCAACTATTAAAGTTACACTGCTTCTTCTGCTGTGAATACTCAAAGGAAATAAGAAATTTTAATAAAATATAAACAACAACCAAAACACCTCTCACACCTTATCTAATACAAAATACAAAATCACCTTGGAGGATTTTTTGAAAGAGATATAGTCAGTATCTGACATGCTAATTGAGTTATCAGTCCTCAAAGGCTGATGAAGAGTGAATCAATTATCACATATACTTTATTTTGCAGCCTATACACTGATAAATAACACTGGGGCCACCCTCTATTGGGCTTCTGCCCAACATCCCTGGGACTGACACTCTGCTGGAGAGAAGATATAGATGGTAAAATAGAAAGTGTGGGGGAGTAAATCTACACTGATTACAACCTAAGTTTAAAAGTTAAATTTAGGAGATCCTACAGCTCAGTTTTCCTCAAGTATGCAGCATTTTCAACAAGGAAAAACCTCAAGACATGGCAGAAAGAAGCAGTGACCATGGGGATATTGTTCTTTCTCCCTAGGTTTAAAAAGAAGCTCAAAATATACATGAGCCTCTGTAGAACACTTTCCTTAAAAATTTATAGTGCAAGACAATCTTCAAATGAGTTATTTGGGCATTTCAGAAGTCTACATTCCCTTGGATGGTGATCAAAATAGGTGGGCCTCTTCAATGCACTCCTCCCTATAACAGAATGCAGCACAGCACAATAGTTAAGGGAGAGGTCCTAGAGTCAGACTCTGACTTTGAATCAGGGCTCTGACACTTACTAGTTGTACGATCATAGGCAAGTTATTTAATTACTCTAAATCTCAGTTTCTCCGTCCACAAAATGGAGATCAAAATAGAGTCTAATAGGGTTGCTGTGATAATTACATGATTTTATAAACTGAACCTGACAAAGAGTACCTGATAAATTGTAGTTGCTATGGTGGTTGTGATTGGAGATGAGCATTACATCAAGCTTCCTGAGGATTTAAGTTGCTGTCTAAAATACAGGATGACCAAGGTCTATCATTCTTTTGGGTTATTCTTATTTAGCATTTCCTTTTCACTCACTGAGTATAACATGTAGGGACCTGTACAGAGAATCATATCAAACCAGACTCCTGCCTTCAAAGAAATGACTCTCATTTGGCTTCTGTATTGCACACTTATGATTGTGAAAGGCAGCACTCTCACTTCATATCTTCCACAGTAGTGACTGAAATTCAACTTACCAGACTGAATCCTGACTCTGGCATTTCCTTTCTAAAACATGGGTTACAATGTGGAGAAAGGGCTAAGATTGTTCTGGGAATAGGTAGAAATGGAGAAAACAGGAGCCCCATGAATTCAAAAGGTCATTATTTAAACCTGGGATAGGAAGAAGAGGTGCTCAAAGCCTAACTCACCTTTTTGCCTCAAGGTAGATGATTGGCCTTGGGCGAAAAATAATCCTGGATGTCATGACAATTAGGTAATACATTTATATGACTTATTAAAAGAAAAGAAAAGAAAAACATTGGTCAGCAATGACTAAGCAGGTGTCCAAATCTTTCAATGAAAGTGACGACAGGAGAGAAATACCACCTGATAACATGATTGGCTTCACCAAGTTAACAGCTGAGGCAATTCTGAGATTCAAAAAGAAACCAAGCCATCATGCTCAAGTTTAGTGATAACCCTTTAGAAAGGCTTAAGAAAAACCCTGCATATGGGAAAGACTATGCTAACTAGGTACTTTGCATTATGCTCACACATAATAATGCAGACTCACAGCTGTGAACACACATCTGGATAGCATGGATGTGATTCCAGCCAATCTCTAAGGGAACTATTATATCAAGGCAAGTGCCAGTTGAACATGTTTGAAGCCTACAAAACTTCTAATTTTAAGACAAACAGCCTGTTTCAGACAATAGGATTATAAACCTACATGATATATCTTTTATAATTATTGCTATTTTGTCAGAGAAGACTTTTCTATGTATTGCAAAAAAAAAAAAAAAAAGGAAATCTACCACATCTTTTAGCATTCATTAACTGTCTGTGATCTTTTCTATATAGGTTTAAGAATAGTAATAATTACCCAACAAAATAATTACCCAACATGGCTCTTCGCTGTCTTATTAAGTGACCTCAGAAAACTGACTCTTGCCCCTTCTTAACCAACACATGCATATTTCCTGGATTAAGTACCACAAAGTTATACCATCAATGGCCAGTGCCATCTTCAACAAAATACAAGGAGTATAAAGTCCTCTGGACTGGTAAGGTCAACAGCTATTTGAGGCACATGATGTGCAAGGTTCCATGTTGAGGAATCTAAAGATGTCCTAGTCTGTTATTAAAATAAAATGAGATATGTGCTAAGCAGCCCATAGAAAGCAGCTGAAGAAACCTTAAGGAATGTCAAGTTCAATCTCCTCATTTTTTAAATTTCCTCATGTTACTGATGAATAAGATAAAGCTCCTTTTTATGCACTTGGTTAATGGCAGTACCAGGGAAAAATTTTGGGTCTCTTGATTCTCATATTGGTACTTTTTCTACTACATCACAGTATGCTCAGCAACTCTGGGAAGGAAGGGGTAGAATTTACTTCTCAGCAGAGATCTGGAAAAGCTGCAATGGAAAATCTACACTCTGAAGATTGTGCAGAATATTACAGGTAAAGGTGAACAAACAGTCAAACACAGCAAGGAAAATGAAGAACAGAAGCATGGATGTATTACTGGGAAAGAATGAGTCATTTCTGGAGATCCAAAAGCAGTCCAGTTTAGGTAGAAATTTGCAGTTCCTTGACAAGGGTGTTATTGGCCTTTTTGGTGGGACAGTTCTGAAATGGTGAGGGTCTATTTCACTCAATACAAAGATGCTTGGCATCCCTTGCTCCAGATCACTAGACACCCATATCGTCCTCACTCACTGTGACAACCCAAAACACCCCAAGAGATTTCCAAACGTCACCACTCCCAGTTTAGAACCACTGAGCATAAGTATGGGGTGTCTAGGGATAGGAATAGTACTTGAGAAGGCTGAAAGTAGGGTGGGTTCAGATAATGAAAAACCTTAAAGAAACTCATACCTTTTTCAATAGACTACAGGGAAACACTGAATGTAGTAGGGATGAGGTCTTATTTGATAAGTTCTTCAGGAAGGATTTTGGTAGCAATGTAGAAAATAATTAAGGTGGGTAAGTGATGAAGGCAAGGAGTCAAGTTAGTTCCAAAAATAACACATGGTTTTCTTTCCTTTTTCTACTCCTACTACTGTGTCTACCTGGGCTTTGATGTCTGCTTTGGATTCTGACTCCTGGCCTCTATTTTGAGCCTTGGAATACGAAGTTGGCCTCTTAAAGTTAATCATAGTGTATTTCTTTGACACTCACTTATTTTATTCTTATTAACCAGGCTTAGTTCCCAGTCCCATTGTTGGCTCTAAGAACTGAGGGCAGGCTCTGCCATTCAAAGGTATCTTTCCACCATGTCCTTTTGAAGTGTTTTTAACTTGAGCTCTGGTTCCAATATGCTTACAAAATGGTTTCCAAATAAAAACACCTTGTTTCAAACATTTTGCCTGCATTATCTAAAGTTTCACTTGTTCCCAGGTGCATTCAGCTTAGCTGAAAAGAAAACCAAAAGGTGATAAATATGTTCGTTGCAAGCAGATGTTTGGTATTTTATAGGACACAGAAATACTACTTTACTGAATGGCAGGCTGTTCAAAACCTTAGCGTTAATGAGACTGTCAGCATTTTCATTAAAAACCCCTATTTTCCTAAGCACATGTATTTTCAGTTTTGGAGATAAGTTGGAAACCATCAGATTAGTTGTTTCTAAATTAAAGCAGAGACATTAGAAAAATACCCCTTTTAGTCAAAGACATTATGCCAAGATGCCATGTAAAAGAAATCGCAATGAGAACATGAATCAACTTCCAGGGACACTCCAACCACAAAAAAAAGGTTATGGAGTCCTCTCATGTTTTGAAATGGCAAAGCAAAGAGCCTGCTAGTCGGTGACAAATCAGCATCTGATGATGCACCTGATGGATGGCTCCCAGAAATCCAACTGGTTCTAATTTTCTGACATGTACTAGTTTTCAAAAAAAAAAAAAAAAAAAAAAAAGAAAATGCATCTCACACTACAGAAACTTCTAGATGGATCCTAGGGAGGAAAAAAAACACACCAGGGCACACCTAGCAAGCTAATATTCTCCATCCAAAGATCACCTGCCAAGGTCATTGAATTGACATCCTGCCACATCAGTCCCAAGGCAACAGACTATACTAGCACTAGCCAGTCACCTTGCAAATGTATAACCTTAGTCAACTAAATAGCAACTGAGAGACCGTTATTCATTGCAAAATCAACCCCAATATTAAAAAACAAAAATATAAACGGACCTTGGCCTGAAAATAATTGTTAATTTGTGTCATCTTTTTATACATATCACTTGAGGTTGGCATCACAATGGTTAACATGATGGACTCTGGAGTCAGATTCCTTAGGTTTGAACCTTGGCTGCACTATTTACTAGCTGAGAGGCCTTAGTCATGTTGTGTCTCTGTTCCCCCATGAGAAAAACAATGATACATACCTCATAAGATTGTGAGAATTAGCCAATACATGCAAAGCACTTAGAACAGTGCCTAGTACATAAGTGTCCAATAATGTTAATCATAGTGATAATGATATCATATGATGGGAAAGGTATCTAAAAATCAATGAAAATAGAATCTGGAAGGGACAGTTAGTTCTCTATCTGATATGAATTAAAAGGAAGGAGGGAAGGAAGGAAAGGAAGACCACAGATTATTCTAAGGGGATATCATAGGATTTCTACACTTTCCTTAAATCCTTTAAGCATTGAAATGGGGTTAGAATCACTGATATCTAGGAAGGGGTCCTCTAAGGCTGGCTTTCCCATCTCAGTAGGGCAAATTGAGCCAACTGCTTTCCTTAGACTTTCTTCTCTGAGTGAAATGTTGATTTATTTGCAGCAGCTACTACTGCTGTATTTATTTGATTTCCAGTTAACTGACCAATAAGTGCTGAGCCAAGATCCCTCCAACCATGTCAATGCAGACAGTCAGTTCTCACTGTATACCCTCCCCAACTATTATCAAGAAAACAATGTGATTAAAAATCTTCCACCAAACAAAAGTCCAGGACCAGATGGCTTCACAGGCGAATTCTATCAAACATTTAGAGAAGAGCTAACACCCATCCTTCTCAAACTCTTCCAAACCACTGCAGAGGGAGAAACACTCCCAAATTCATTCTATGAAGCCAACATCACCCTGATACCAAAAAACCAGAAAAAGATATCACAAAAAAAGAAAAGTATAGACCAATATCACTGATGAACATAGATGCAAAAATCCTCAACAAAATACTAGCAAACAGAATCCAGCAGCACAATGAAAGGATCATACACCATGACCAGGTGGGATTTATCCCAGGGATGCAAGGATTCTTCAATATACACAAATCAATCAATGTGATAAACCACATTAACAAATTAAGGAATAAAACCCATATGATAATCTCAATAGATGCAGAAAAAGCTTTCAACAAAATTCAACACCCGTTTATGATAAAAATTCTCCAGAAAATGGGCATAGAGGGAACCTACCTCAACATAATAAAAGCCATATATGACAAACCCACAGCAAGCATCATACTCAATGGTGAAAAACTGAAAGTATTTACAATAAGATCAGGAACAAGACAAGGATGTCCACTCTCGCCACTCTTATTGTACATCGTTTTGGAATTCCTAGCCACAGCAATCAGAGAAGAAAAAGAAATAAAAGGAATACAAATTGGAAAAGAACAAGTAAAACTGTCATGTTCGCCAATGACATGATACTATACATAGAAAATCCTAAAGATGCCACCAGAAAACTACTAGAAATAATCAATGAATTTGGTAAGGTTGCAGGATCCAAATTAATGCACAGAAATCTCTAGCATTCCTATACAGTAACAATGAAAAATCAGAAGGAGAAATTAAGGAAACACTCCCATTTACCACTGCAACAAAAAGAATAAAATAGCTAGGAATAAACCTGCCTAAGGAGGAGAAAGACTTGTACTCAGAAAACTATAAAACCCTGATGAAAGAAATCAAAGATAACATAAACAGATGGAGAAATATACCATGTTCTTGGATTGGAAGAATCAAAATTGTGAAAATGGCTATACTACTCAAATCAATCTACAGATTCAATTCAATCCCTATCAAACTACCAATGGCATCTTCACAGAATTAGAACAAAAATTTTACAATTCGTATGGAAACACAAATGACCCCGAATAGCCAAAGTAATCTTGAGAAAGAAAAACGGAATTGGAGGAATCAGGCTCCCTGACTTCAAAGTATACCATAAAGCTACAGTAATCAAGACAGTATGGTACCGGCACAAAAACAGAAATATAGATCAAAGGTACAAGATAGAATGCCCAGAGTCAACCCACACACATATGGGCACCTAATTTATGACAAAGGGGCCAAGAACATACAATGGAGAAAAAACAGCCTCTTCAGTAAGTGGTGCTGGGAAAACTGGACAGCTACATGTTAAAGAATGAAATTAGAACACTCCCTAACACCATACACAAAAATAAACTCCAGATGGATTAAATACTTAAATGTAAGACCAGACACTATAAAACTCTTAGAGGAAAACATAGGAAAAATATACTTTAAAATAAACCACAGCAAGATCTTTTTTGACCCACATCCTAAAGTAATGGAAATAAAACCAAAAATAAACAAATGGGACCTAATGAAACTTAAAAGCTTTTGCATAGCAAAGGAAACTATAAATAAGACAAAAAGACAACCCTCAGAATGGGAGAAAATATTTGCAAATGAATCAACAGACAAAGGATTAATCTCCAAAATATACAAACAGCTCATGGAGCTCAATATCAAAAAAACAAACAATCCAGTTAAAAAATGGGCAGAAGACCTAAATAGACATTTCACCAAGGAAGACATACAGATGGCCAATAGACACATGAAAGGATGCTCAACATCACTAATTATTAGAGAAATGCAAATCAAAACTACAATGAGGTATCACCTCACACCAGTCAGAATAGCCATTATCAAAAAATCTAGAAACAGTAAATGCTGGAGAGGGTGTGGAGAAAAGGGAACCCTCTTGCACTGTTGGTGGGAATGTAAATTGATACAGCCACTATGGAGAACAGTATGGTGGTTCCTTAAAAAATGAAAAATAGAACTACCATATGATCCAGCACTCCCACTACTGGCATATATGCTGAGAAAACCGTAACTCCAAAAGTCATGTACCACAATGTTCATTGCAGCTCTATTTACAATAGCCAGGATATGGAAGCAACCTAAGTGTCCATCAACAGATGAATGGATAATGAAGATGTGGCACATATATACAATGAAATATTACTCAGACATAAAAAGCAATGAAATTGAGTTATTTGTAGTGAGATGGTGGACCTAGAGTCTGTCATACAGAGTGAAGTAAGTCAGAAAGAGAAAAACAAATACCATATGCTACCACATATATATGGAATCTAAAAAAAAAATGGTACTAATAAACTTAGTTGCAGGGCAGGAATAGAGAGGTAGACA
The DNA here is from genome assembly GCF_009873245.2 of Balaenoptera musculus. Classification (NCBI taxonomy): domain Eukaryota; kingdom Metazoa; phylum Chordata; class Mammalia; order Artiodactyla; family Balaenopteridae; genus Balaenoptera; species Balaenoptera musculus. The sequence continues at coordinate 88,205,808 of NC_045806.1, read as the reverse complement.
TAGAAAATGGACTTGAAGACATGGGGTAGGAGGGTGAAGCTGGGGCGAAGTGAGAGTAGCATCGACGTATGTACACTACTGAATGTAAAATAGTTGGCTGGTGGGAAGCAGCAGCATAGCACAAGGAGATCAGCTCGGTGCTTTGCGATGACCGGGTGGGATAGGGAGGGTGGGAGGGAGGCTGAAGAGGGAGGGGATATGGAACATGTGTATGCATATGGCTGATTCGTTTTGTTGTGTAACAGAAACTAACACAGTATTGTGAAGTAATTATACTCCAATAAAGATCTATTTAAAAAAAAAGTAAAGAAAAGATAACAAGCCCTGGCTGAAAATCAGGACATGAATAGCTTCAGTAGGTTACTAGACACTTGGAAAGAGTTTGATAGAGCTTTGAAATAATTCATCAAGATGATATGCCATGAATGGGCAGCATTTTTCAGGGGGTATCCCTGCCACTTATTCAGAAACAGAGGACAAATATTTTTAGCAAAGTATGGGGGAATGGAGGTCTCTAAGATCAATACCACTGATGCAAGTACTTTTAATTTTCAGTTCTACTCAAGACCTTGCAAACACTTTACTTTGACTTCAGCTGCAACAATCCACAAAACAAAGTACAGTGTTTTGTTCTCACTAATGCAAATAAGTGGTCATTCCAAAGATATTTTTCATGTGAGGGTCATGTGGTTATCCCACATAGACCAGAGAAAAATCTAAAATACAAGTCATAAAAATATATGCAGGGTCAGTGTGTGTGTTTCTTATGTGTTCACAGTGTCCCTACTAGGGGAGTAGGAGACAGTGGCCTTTATTTACATGTGAATTTGTACCAAGAAAAGCACGAAGTGGAACATTTTAGAAATATTACCGTATTAATAGTTCCTCAAGCAAAAGCTTAAATTGATTTTTCTTTCAAACTCCAGTCCAGTTTAAAAGACTCAAAGGTCTTCTGATGCGTTTTGTTTTTCCCAGTGTGCTCAAAGACCTTATTTATTCTTCTACAGATATTTACAGTGAGAAAAAGCAGGGGTGGGGGATACACATACACATGCACACGTGCGCGCGCATACACACACACACACACAAATGGCAATCCACTAAATATATAAGCTCTCTACAAATTGGTAGTTGACTTTAAAGGTAAGATATTTGCTAAGCTGATGGTGGGGCATGACAAATGGAATCCTATCTCCTTTGACATTAGGTGGAGCCTACAAATCAACTCTTTTCAAAATACCTTTCACTTATTTTATTTAATAAATGTTTCCATAGGACGTACTGTGTGATAGATACTGTTCAAAGCACTTTACTGTAGTTAATTAATTTAATCATCACAACTCTATGTGGCAGACAGTATTATTATGATCTCCATTTTACAAATGAAGAAGAGAAGTTAAGTGGCTTTCATAAGGTCATGTAGCTAGTAGGTAGCAAAGTTAGACTTTGAACCCAGGCTATCTGGCTCTAAAGTCCAAGCTGTCAACCATTATGCTATCCAACCTGGTCACAGTACATAAAATGAAGACAAAATGAGGAAATGAGTGTGGGACATTCAGGCTCCTTACAGAAACGGAGCCAAGTTGCCTTTATCTTTGTGATGTATAATGTCTTGTTTTTTGTCCCAAGAAAAATTCTAGCTGTGGCTTTACTCCCATTCTTTCAGTGGCAAAATTTAACCTTTTTATTCTCTTACTACTCTCACAAAGGTCTTTTAATTGCTCTACAATTAAAAGAGATTCTTCTAGCTCCTTCTCAAATTTTTCTTCCTGTTCATTCACTTAAGTAACAAATATTGTTTAACTGATAGCATGACTTATAAATCTAACCTTTTTTCTCCTGCTACAGGCTTGGCTTGACTTAGTGAAAGTCTACTGGTTGTCACAGGTAGGAGAATACTTATACTACAAAGAAGCAGAACAACAACAGCAATAGTAACAACAGATAAAACATTTTAATATATCATATGTCCCAAACTGGTCTGAGACACATTGTCATTACTGACTTATTTAATTCTCACAAAAATCCCTGAAAAAGCAGGGTATTACTCTAATACCATCGGCAAGGATACAGAGTCTAAAACAATAAGCCACTTAGCTCAAGTTGTCCAAGTAGTAGATTTGAATCGAGGTCCATCTGACTTTAATGCCCATCATACTGGTTACCCTCAGAACAAGTGTTACGCTGTTTTAGCATTAAATAAATGCTTAAGTGGTTTGCCAGTGGTTGCTCAGCTAGTACATGGTGGATGCAGGGTTTACACTTAGGTCTTAAAACCCCAAGACCTGTGCTCATTCTATAAGATCCTAAGTCTGGTTTTAGGCAAAAAGTTTATAACTTAATGCCTTTGATTACACTGTTGATCTAAGTTCAACAATGTGTGGGTCCTCTTGGGACTCAATCTCTGTAGTTAATAATTGAATGTACAGGTAGAAGTGTGTGTGTGTGTGCGTGCATGCACACGTGCATGAGTGTGCACTATGTATGTCAGAGCAAGAGACTGGCAGTGAATGCAAATTACATTCTCTGTTATTCTAACTTTGATGAAAATCACCAAAATTAATAGAATATTGGAGGGATCCTGGTCTAACTTTTGGAATCTAGAAGAGGGAGTAACATATCTCATTTGTTCCATGAACCTTTTAGAGTTGGTCAGGGCACTCCTAGGAAGGAGAGGAAGAAGTAAAGTAGATCATCAAATCATCAGGGAGAGGATTACACTTACTACTTAATGGAAAGACAGGCATATGCAAAAATAAATTTCTGTACCAATTTTCCAACTTTCTGCTTAAAAATCTTACCATGCATGTACACACTTTTCACAAAGTGTTAACACTCACAGTAGCAAATGCTACAGTTGAAAAATGCAAATGTCTTTTCCATAACAATTCCTTTTTCAGTCACTCATAACTGCATCAACCATCCTGCATCTTAGCTAAGATATTCTCTGTTTGACCTCAGGGCAAACACTGACTTTTTTCCCATTTCCGAAAGAAGTGTGAAAAAAGCCCCCTTTAGCTATGTCTGAGTCACCACCAGGAAAGGTAGGGGAGATCCTTATTATAATCAAATGGGAAGAGGAAGAGAACATAAAGGGAACTGTTAGAGTTTGTGTCCAAAAAAAAAAAAAAAAAAGGAAGTATCTGAACTTTAAAACTCAAGATGATAAGATGATACTTTCCCATGTGTGAAAAATTGGCCAAGAATAAGTTATTAACATTTCAGAGTGGTTTGCTGAACTAGCAGATACCCTGTTCCCTGAACGGGAACTGCTAGAGGAAGAAGGCAAAAGGCCTTCAGGGAAGAGAATGTCACAAGAGAGTAGAACAAGGGTTCAGTTAATCCTCTTTTCCCAAAGGATATGATTTTGACTCAGCCCCAAGGGTCCCAGTCTATTCTGGTTGGATGTAGTCCTGTTGGGCTGAGCTGTCCCCAGGTCTTCATATTCTTTACTGTCCAGGCACATTTTTATCGAGTTGGACTAATTTAACTCTGTGTAAGGACAGAAGCATCTGATGGCAAGCCCCAATTATGTCATATATACTTTGATTCAAATAACCTTTTTTCAGCCTGTTTTCTCTGTGGGTGTATGTGTATGTGAGTGTGTGTGTGTGTGTTGACACAAATAAAATGTTTTACTTTAGACACTGGAGAAGGATGCTAGACAAAAGTCTTCTTAATTGTGTTTATTTTTCCATTCTGCGTTCTAGTTATAAAAGCAATCCATTTTCATCAAAGAAAATGTGGGAAATATGGGAAAACATAAAAGGATAAAATGAGAATCACCAATATTCCAAGAGATGACTTTGGTATATGTCCTTCTATTCTTCTTTCTAAAAACATTCTCTTTCCCAAGAAAAGAGACTATTCTACACATACTATTATGTAACCTGTTTTCTCATGTCACCAGACCTGTTCCTTTTTTTCTATGTATAATAATTCCTCAGGTAAACTCACCCAACCTCATAGTTTTAAATACAATTTATTTGCTGATGATTTCTAATTTTATATAACCAGCATAATGTCTACCTCAAATTCAGACTCATTCATCGACAGCCTATACAACATTTCCCTTAGCTGTTTAATAGGCATCTCAAGCCACACATGCTCAAAACTGAGCTCTGATGTTTGCCACCCTCTCCAACCAGCCTCCTTCAGTTTTCCCCATCTCACTAACACTGAAAACCATCCCTCTAGTTATGCAGCTCTTCAAAAACCTTGATTCCTTTCATTCTCTCATATCCCACATCAGATGCATCAGAAAATCTTGAGAACTCTACCCTGACTATTATCACCTGGAATCACCAATCATTTCTCACCAGGATTACTGCAAAGCCTGTGAACTGATCTATTTCTGTCCCTGCATTCTTCAGTCTGTTGCAATCATTGTAATTAGAAGGTTCTCATTAAAATGTAAGTTAGATCTTCACACTCTGTCTTCCATTCTCTCTCTTGGATAGAAGTCTTTACCAGGACCTACAAGGCCCTCTCCAATCTAGACCTCCATCTTTCCCCCAGGACCTCTGTTACCTCTCTTACCTGTCCTTCTCTTCCACTTGTCTATATTCATTCTGTGCCTCTGAACACACTGGCCTTGTTACTATTCCACAAATACCCCAGGTATGCTCCTGCCTCAGGGCCTTTGCACTTGCTGTTCCCCCTGCTTGGAATATTCTTTCCCCAGGTATCTTCATGTCTTGCTCCCTCATGTCCTTTAAAGGAGGCATTCTCAGTGAGGCTTTTCCTGTACTCTTTATCTAAAATTTCACCCATATACTTTATATCCCACTTCTCTGAATGTTTCTTTTTGACATTCTGTATCACATACTTTACTCATTTATCTTGATAATGGCCTGTCTCCCCCACTGAAATGTAAGCTCTATGAGGGCAGAGATTTTTTTTCCCACTTTTTAAAACGGTTATATACCCAGCACCTAGAACAGTACCAGGCAGATAATGCATGCTCAGTAAATATTTGTAGAATAAATAAGTAAAGGCTTACTCCATCTTCCAAAAAAATGATCATCTGGGCATTTTCTGGGATGAGGCCTAACTCCCTATCACTATTAAAGTGACTCCATATCCTTCAAGATCATTCTAAAAGCCAACCACTTCACAAGAGGGCCTTTCCATTTTTGTCACATAATATTTAGGGCTTTATTTGGAGGCCATTTAAATAAAAGTTATCCTGAACAGAAAATAAGTTAGATGAAAAGCACTAGAAAGCAGCCCTTTGTTAACTGGCACCTCACATCACATTCCTTCTACGCTACACATTTTCCTGTACACTCCAATATGAAGATACACAAGTAAATCTGTTTGACGCTATTTTGCTGTAAAAATCCACAATCAATTGTCATCATGTATATGCCAAATGTAGGTGAATATTAGGGAAGAGTGCTACATCACTGTAGATATGTAGAAAATCACACAAGCAAGAGTTAAGACTTAGTTTGAACAACAATCTCATTTATCGCTTTTGCATGACTGTTGGGTGGTATTGATGAACTTTGCCTTACATAACAGGTGTGTTTCCCTCAAGCCTCTAGAGATGGATAATTTGATGTAAAATATACAAGTGGAATCTCCTATTTAAAGCAACTCTTTGCTATATTATCTAGGTTGTAAGTGTGGGTTTAGTTATATTGCATTTACTTAAATCAAGGCCTATCTGCTCTGGGTTTAGTGCAAAGTAATGCCAGTAAAATCTAATCTAGTGGTTTGTCTTTGTAAAATTCTTACTAGCTGGGGACACTAAGGGTGACAGACACTATTTTTTAAACCATGAATTTTTCAGACATTTGAGAACAGAAACCTAAAAAAGACTAAACTGAGGTAGTAATGTAACTTTGAGTTGAGAATTTCAACTACAATACTGTGACCCATGTTATTCATGCATCATAGAAACTGAACTGAATTTAGGGGCAGAACATCTAGGTTCACATTTTGACTTTGTCATTTACTCACAACCTCTTGGCACCTCAGTATCCTAACCTACAAATTGTGGATAATAGTCCTTGCCTTCATCCCAGGGCTGCCCTAAGATCAATGAAAAAAGAAACCTCTGGGAAAGTTGTCTGTTACGTTCCCCTGCTATTCCAGACAGAAAAGATTGTTGTGATACTCCCTGCCCAGACTGTGGCATCTGTTACAAGATACCCAGAATGTGACACTGTTGATCTTTTCAGAGATTTGGTTAGGTTTGGAATAAACACGTAAATTGTGGGAAGGAAAAAAAATCAAACATTGTGTGAGCTTTTAAAAAATGACACTTTAAACGATTTGCTGCAGGCTCTAGATTGTGTCCTGGTATCCCAACCCTTGTAATCACTCAGGCTCTACAATTGAGTATGCTCAATGCTGGTTTAAGCCCAAACATTTCTACATCACAGTCTGGCACACTCGGGCTCAAAGGAAACAAGCGCGTTATACTACCAATTAGCTAATGGAACTCATGTTTGATAATCTACAATTTTTAATTTGAAAGTAATCCAATTTAGTCTACTGTTTAACATTTACAATTCATATAAAATGGCATTGCACATGGACATCTGATTAAAGAACACATTATAAGTGCTAAGCTATTCCCATAGTAAAAAGATCTAGCTTCCACGATAGTATAACCAGATACAATCATAAATACCGTATTATAATGTCCATTGACCTACCAATTTCATTGTAATGGGAGAAATCATTTGTGATACTGCCCTTCATGAATTCTCCAGCCCTCTGGTTTCATTAGTGAGCTTTCCTAGGCTGGCAGAGAAATTGCCATGACTGCCCCTGCTCTCTGTCCCTAATTTTATAAGTGGTCTCTCTTCAATCAGTTCATCATTGAATCAATGTTAATTTTAAAGCACTATGAACTTCCTAGGAAATAGGCACAAATGCTAACAAGCTTTTATATTTCCAATTTTAAAAATTATATTTCAATACCCAGTAGCCACATTTTCATTTAACAGCAGTGGTGCCAATCAGATTTAAATTGTAAAAACCATCTCCTTGATCTACACATTCAAAATAAATTTTGGCGAAAAATGTGAAAGAGATGGACATTTATTTTAAGTCAAGATGATCATTCCCTTTATTTGATGAGTTACTTGGCTACTTTCAAACATTGAGGGACTGCTCCATTGCAGATTCACTGGTAGAGTGTATCTGAGAGACAACTGGGAAAAAAGGACAGGAGTCTTGTCTCAGTCCCACTGGTGACTTTCTCCTGGGCCCTAAGCCAGTCATTTAACTTTCCATTTATCCACTGCTACTCAAGGCATCAGCAAACGCTTTGAAGTTACTCAATGTTTTTATTCCTTAAACTAAAATACAAATTGGGTCTTAAAACCTAAACAGAACAACAAGAAAAGGTAAAGTTAAGTCTTAGAAATTGAAAAGGAATTGGCTAGATTTGCTAACGTGTAAAATTCTCCAGAAAATAGGCTGCAAATACATGCACATGAAATATTTCAATATCCCACAGCTGCATGTGTTTTGTTTCAAGTGCCTCTAATCTAACAGAAGGAATTTAAACTAGATCCTGTATTGACACATTAGAGCCATTTCTAGTGGTTTCAAAACAAACACAATTTAAACAGTCACGTTGTTTGCTCTCCTAACCAAGACCTGAGGGTCCTGAAATGCAGAATCTGTAGGAAAACTTACACTCCAAACTGTTGCTCTTAAATTTACAAAAAATAAGTTTACTGGAAAACAATGTCAAATCAATTCTTCTGGCCTTCTGATTCGTCAGTATACAAACTAAGGTGAAATCATGAGGTATGATGACAAAAGGGAAAGACTCAGATGTTCCAAATATTGTTAGTACCAACCCCATAACCTTAGAGTCTCAAATCCAGCTGTATGAGGGCCCACACTTGCCTTTAACCAGAAGAAAGTGATGGCTCTCTCTTTATATGACTAGTAAGGATTTGAAATGTGCTCCTCTTCCTTTCTCTGAATAGACATAATTGTGAAGAGATTAGGATACAAATGCTCTGTGTATATTGTTTCCTCTTATCTCCCATTGAGTCTTCTCATGTTGCTCTGCTTCAGAGGACAGGATTCAACTCATTATGTATTTGTTGAGCATCTGCCTGGAGAGCAGTTATGTGCTAGGTCTGGAGAGTGAGGGGCTCTCCAAAAAATGTGGGTGTTATAGAGCCTTATATTCTATTAGGATTTTATATTATAGTAGAAAAGCCCAGTGTGGCCTAAGAATAGTTGATAAGGACTTTGAGAAGGAGAGGAACTTAATTGATGGGATAGAATTTTCTAGGCTAAAGGGGTTTGGGAAATTATTCCATGCATGTAAGGCATGCGAACAAAGGTATGGGTGACAGTGAGATGACCAAGATCCGTGTGGAAAGGCCATGACTTTAACAAAGGGCATGTGCTGGCAAAGGAGAGACATAAATCTGAAGGACTGGGGCACTAGTACCAAAAGAAAGATCTCTCTGAGTTTCAGAGTAGAATACAGAACCATGTTCACTCAGCACTGAAGAGAAGCATTGTGGTAACAAAGCCAAAGATACAGAGATGATTATGAGCCTACAAATTGCAAGGAAATGCATCCATACCTGCTTTGAGGGAAAAAAATACAATTAAGTTCTGCCTTCTTACTCCATAACATACCTAACAGAGACCCATAGAATACGTAGCAAGAACCATACAAAGAAAATTGGAAAATATTTTCTTGGATATTAATTGTCAACATTAAGCCATATAATGTGACTCAATAGATCATTATTCTCCTCATAAGTGATTATATACTGAAAATGTTATATGTGTAATGCTTGTACTAGGACAGTTGAATTATAGCCACGATTTCAAGGAAGGATATTAGAACGTTTGCCATAATAAGTGAAGCCTACTTTAAGCAACTCCAATAAATGATAATCCAAAACTTTTTAGAAAGATCAATTAGAGACTGCCTCTCTCTCTCTCTCCCCCATCCCCCCTCCCTTCCTCTCTCTCACGTGCATGTGCACACACACACATATTACTACCTCCACCAAAACAACATTATTTTAAATAGTAAGCAAACTCAGTGCCTTTAAAGTTAGATTACAATGACAGTTAAAACTTGCCTCTGAATTGCCTTCAGCCTCTTTCCACACACAACTACATCAGGAATTGTCCTATTCCACTGACATTTTCCTAAAAGCCCTAGCGACTCCCATTCCTCTTTTTTCTTGGTCAAGTTGACATCCATTATTCAGGGTAGGAAGTATAATGGGAATGGTTATTTGGTATATTTCTTGTGTATTATTTCCAGAAAGATGGAGGAGGAGATGATGATGCTTGTTTCTGTTAAATACTATCAGCAATAATAGTTAACATTTATTGACTTTCACTGGGTGCCAGGTACTGTGCTACACCCTTCCCATGGATTATCTCATTAATTTTCATGTTTTCCAGAAAGGTTAAATAACTTACCAAAGGTTACATAGCTAGAAAGTTTGAGAAGTCAAGATTTGAACCCAGGTAATCTCACTCAATAGTCCACACTTTAAATAACTACATTATATGGACTCTTGGGCTCAGTCCACATGTATCCACAAAATTTTAATGTATCTTACAAATTCTCCTTGAGAAAAATGAAAATTTACTATGCATTCACATTAACCCTTGCATGTAGAATGTCCCTTGAATATTACGTTATCATGTGACCTTTCTGAATTTTGTTTCTAATTACAGATATGGTTTTCTATGAGCCATTTACTTGTTCTATCCCAAACCCATTTGGACAAACAATGAAGATTTGGAATTTGTTGCCTGGAGTTAAAGCCATGGAACAGAGCAAAAACCACCAGTTCAGTAATCAGATCTCCAGTGTGGACTTCTTTCTTACTGAGTCCTATAATGCTTGGGAATATATCTTTTTCAAGGAAGCCTTCCATGACCTCACTCTAACCCCCATTTCCCAGTAGGCTAGGTTCACCCTTCTTGATTCTCCTTCTTACCAATTAGTCTCAGTTGTAATTATATAATTACAGTATTTATTATTTGTGGTTTTTCAACTAGTCTTTAAACTTCCTGAGGGCAATGACCATGTATGATTTGCTTACTGTGGTATTTTCAGCACCCAGCACAGTGCCTGGTATATAACTTATAATTAATATTTACTGAGCAAATATGTCTCCAAACAGTGATATACATGAAAATTATGCCCTCAGAGCGCTGGCTTATTGTTATAGTGATTATTCTGCCAGTAAGTGAGGAGTTCTACATTCCTCCCATTTTCATCAGTGCTCAGAGATGGAGAGAGAATTTATAAATATTGGTCCCTCTGGCTCATGAGTTTATAGCTTGGGTCCAAATAAATCATTAACTCTAGAATTGGAATAGAGCTAACATACCATCTAGTTTATTTTCTTTCTCTTCTATATCAGGAAAGTGAGGCGCGAGAGAGGAAGGACTTACCAAAGGTCATGCAACCAGTCTATGATGAAAGCAGCTATGAATTTCTAACTATTGGGGTTTTCAAAAAATGTGATAAGTAGAGACAGAAGTGTGTTTAAAAAAAATAGAAGTAAATCAAACCCACCATTACCACAATAACAGCAAGTTGTGACAAGATTAGTTACAGTGCCAGACAGTTTTCGTACAAAGTTCAGTAGACTAATTAATGACTAGATCTGTCTGAAGTTACTTTAGGGGCTGGGAAGTAAAAAATTTCTAAGTCTATTTTTAGGCAGGTGTACGCCCAAGTCAGGCGCTCTCATCTTTGTTCTGAACTAGCTTCCCTCCCAGTTTTTCTCATTGAATGCCCAGGAATAGTTTCCCAGAATGGGCTCCTCTCTGCTAAAACATCTGCTTGTTGTTTCTCCTCCTGCCAGCAACACTGCACAATCTTTGGCAATCTTCTGAAAACTCCTCTGTATCTGACATGTGGGAGTTTTCTGGAGCTCCTCAAATGGAAATTCATCCAAAATGCGGTAGTGTTCATACTGGCTTCTGTTTTTTCACAAGATCCTAAAATGGGAATACATAGATGACTTCAAGGAATCTGTTATTCAAGCTGACCTCATGCCCCTACAATTGCCCTTTGGCTTCATTGCCAATAAAAGACTGAATAGTGACCATTAATAATATCTATCCCAGTAACAGTCATCTCCATGACATCACAGCTATTAAAAGAACTGGAGTCACAAATAGTACAAAGCCTGGACTATCAATAAGTCATTCATCATCTGGATAAAATGAATGTGGCATATGTCTGGAATCTGTAAAGCACTCCATTTAGAATAGCACCCACACTGGGGAGGGAGCCTCAGAAAAGGATAAATATTCACTTCTCAGGAGCATCAGTTGATCCAAAATACTCTCAAAATTTGTACTTTCTATTGCCTTTTCCTAGCCAGGCAGCCATTTCACCTATCCGGCTAACACTGAGGTTTCCTGAACTAATGACAAATGAAGTGACTGCCCTCCCCAAGGCCTAACTTAATCAAACATGAAACCATTTTTGGTCATAGTTCAGCATTTATACACTATTCATTTCTCAACTGTCTTAATGTATTCTATATATTCACCTATTAAAATGAATAGGCTCATCAAAGGCAGGAACTAACTGGTACCAGCTATGGTATGAATTATCTACTCCATGGTTTTAGTCATGAAAATTTGACCCAAAAGCTCTTAAACGAACATATATCCCATCTTTTCTAAATGAAGAAATGACTCTTTTCTGGACCTGGTTTACCCTCAACTCTGACTCTAAATTACATCAACTCACCCTCTCTCCACAAACAGCTCATGGCAAAATTGACGTTGCACGTAAATGAAGGAGAATTTTATGCACATATAAGTAAATCCTACTTTCAGACTTCAAATCCTATATTTGACATGCAACGTTGAAATATATCAACTCTATTCTTCATCTTGTTAATTTTCAAGCTCAGATACATGGACTGAAGGGGATCTCAACCAGGTTGTGCAAACTGAAGCCGTCAGTGCCCCTAGAGTGCTTGGAAAAGTATGTGTCAAGACACTGTAGAAAAGCAGATGGGCTAGCCATGCAGGGCTAAATTGTGAGCCAGAGTCAGGTTGAGGAAGAGACACTACCAAGGTGCAGCCAGATATTCAAAGACCTCAGGAACTCAACTCCTTGCTAGTGACTTGGTTTTTGGCCCTCTCCTATTTTACCTATGTACTTACACAGGTAATTTGCCTTCTTGCACAGTCTAACCTTACTCTCCTGGAATCCTTAAAATGATATCTAGTTCTTCTATACCTTCCATATACTCACCCTAAATCAAATCCTTATTGCTACAATTTCCTTGGGACCCCATAATTGCTCCCTCGGACTGATGAATGTGTTTTGGTGTTATTTCAATTTACCAGGTTGTTCTTAGCTTCTGCAATTTGCCTTCCACTTTTAAAACTGAAGGGCCTTTTATGAGAACTGAGATCTTTCGAACTTGTCAAATGATCAGCAGGTCTGAAAGATCTTTCCAAAATGTACTGATTGGGGGAGACCTTCAAGATGGCGGAAGAGTAAGATGTGGAGATCATCTTCCTCCCCACAAACACATCAGAAATACATCTACATGTGGAACAACTCCTACAGCACACCTACTGAACACTGGCAGAAGACTTCAGACTTCCCAAAAGCCGTGTGGCTGACAGGGTCTTGGTGCTCTGGCCAAGTGTCAGGCCTGTGCCTCTGAGGTGGAGGAGCTGAGTTCAGGACATTTGTCCACCAGAGACCTCCCAGCTCCATGAAGTATCAAACAGTGAAAGCTCTCCCAGAGATGTCCATCTCAATGCTAAGACCCAGCTCCACTCAACAACCAGCAAGCTACAATGCTGGACACCCTATGCCAAACAACTAGCAAGACAGGAACACAACTCCACCCATTAGCAGAGAGGCTGCTTAAAATCATAACAAGATCACAGACACCCCAAAACACACCACCCGATGCAGTCCTGCCTACCGAAAAGACAAGATCCAGCCTCATCCACGAGAACACAGGCAGCAGTCCCCTCCACAAGGAAGCCTACACAACCCACTGAACAAACCGTATTCACTGGGGACAGACACCAAAAACAACGGGAACTACGAACCTGTAGCCTGTGAAAAGGAGACCCCAAACACAGTAAGTTAAGCAAAATGAAAAGACAGAGAAACACAGCAGATGAAGGAGCAAGATAAAAACTCACCAGACCAAACAAATGAAGAGGAAATAGGCAGTCTACCTAAAAAAGACATCAGAGTAATGATAGTAAAGGTGATCAAAAATCTTGAAAACAGAATGGAGAAAATACAAGAAACATTTAACAAGGACCTAGAAGAACTAAAGAGCAAACAAACAATGATGAACAACACAATAAATGAAATTAAAAATTCTCTAGAAGGGATCAATAGCAGAATAACTGAGGCAGAAGAATGGATAAGTGACCTGGAAGATAAAATAGTGGAAATAACTACCTCAGAACAGAATAAAGAAAAAAGAATGAAAATAAATGAGGACAGTCTCAGAGACATCTGGGACAACATTAAACACACCAACAATCGAATTATAGGGGTCCCAAAAGAAGAAGAGAAAAAGAAAGGGACTGAGAAAATATTTGAAGAGATTATAGTTGAAAACTTCCCTAACATGGGAAAGGAAATAGTCAATCAAGTCCAGGAAGCACAGAGAGTCCCATGAAGGGTAAATCCAAGGAGAAACATGCCAAGACACATATTAATCAAACTATCAAAAATTAAATAAAAAGAAAAAATACTAAAAGCAGCAAGGGAAAACAAATAGCATACAAGGGAATCCCCATAAGGTTAACAGCTGTTCTTTCAGGGGAAACTCCGCAATCCAGAAGGGAGTGGCAGGACATATTTAAAGCAATGAAAGGGAAAACCTACAACCAGGATTACTCTACACAGCAAGGATCTCATTCAGATTCGATGGAGAAATTAAAAATTTTACAGGCAAGCAAAAGCTAAGAGAATTCAGCACCACCAAACCAGCCTTACAACAAATGCTAAAGGAACTTCTCTAGGCAGGAAACACAAGAGAAGGAAAAGACCTACAATAACAAACCCCAAACAATTAAGAAAATGGTAATAGGAACATACATATTGATAACTACCTTAATGTAAATGGAATAAATGCTCCAACAAAACACAAAGACTGGCTGAAGGGATACAAAAAAACAAGACCCATACATATGCTGTCTACAAGAGATCAACTTCAGACCTAGAGACACATACAGACTGAAAGTGAGGGGATGGAAAAAGATAGTCCATGAAAATGGAAATCAAAAGAAAGCTGGAGTAGCAATTCTCATATCAGACAAAATAGCCTTTAAAGACTATTACAAGAGACAAAGAAGGACACTACATAATGATCAAGGGATCAATCCAAGAGGAAGATATAACAACTGTAAATATTTATGCACCCAACACAGGAGCACCTCAATACTTAAGGCAAATGCTAACAGCCATAAAAGGGGAAATTGACAGTAACACAATCATAGTAGGAGACTTTAACACCCCACTTTCACCAATGGACAGACCATCCCAAATGAAAATAAATAAGGAAACACAAGCTTTAAATGATACATTAAACAAGATGGACTTAATTGATATTTATAGGACATTCCATCCAAAAACAACAAAATACACTTTCTTCTCAAGCTCTCATGGAACATTCTCCAGGATAGATCATATCTTGGGTCACAAATCAAGCCTTGGTAAATTTAAGAAAATTGAAATCGTATCAAGTATCCTTTCCGACCACAACGCTATGAGACTAGATATCAATTACAGGAAAAAATCTGTAAAAAATACAAACACATGAAGGCTAAACAATACACTACTAAATAACCAATAGATCACTGAAGGAATCAAAGAGGAAATCAAAAAATACCCAGAAGCAAATGACAATGAAAACACGATGGTCCAAAACCTATGGGATGCAGCAAAAGCAGTTCTAAGAGGGAAGTTTATAGCAATACAATCCTACCTCAAGAAAGAGGAAGCAGCTCAAATAAACAACCTAACCTTACACCTAAAGCAATTAGAGAAAGAAGAAGAACAACATCAAAACACCCAAAGTTAGAAGAAGGAAAGAAATCATAAACATCAGATCAGAGATAAATGAAAAAGAAAGGAAGTAAACAATAGCAATGGTCAATAAAACTAAAAGCTGGTTCTTTGAGAAGATAAACAAAATTGATAAACCATTAGCCAGACTCATCAAGAAAAAAAGGGAGAAGACTCAAATCAACAGAATTAGAAATGAAAAAGGAGAAGTAACAACTGACACTGCAGAAATACAAAGGATCATGAGAGATTACTACAAGCAACTCTATGAAAATAAAATGGACAACCTGGAAGAAATGGACAAATTCTAAGAAAAGCACAACCTTCTGGGACTGAACAAGGAATAGAAAATATAAACAGACCAATCACAAACACTGGAATTGAGACTGTGATTAAAAATCTTCCAACAAACAAAAGCCCAGGACCAGATGGCTTCACAGGTGAATTCTATCAAACATTTAGAGAGGAGGTGACACCTATCCTTCTCAAACTCTTCCAAAATATAGTAGAAGGAGGAACACTCCCAAACTTATTCTATGAGGCCACCATCACCCTGATACCAAAACCAGACAAAGATGTCACAAAGAAAGAAAACTATGGCCAGTATCACTGATGAACAGACATGCAAAAATCCTCAACAAAATACTAGCAAACAGAATCCAACAGCACATCAGAAGGATCATACACCATGATTAAGTGGGGTTTATCCCAGGAATGCAAGGATTCTTCAATATACGCAAATCAATCAATGCGATACACCATATTATCAAATTGAAGGAGAAAAACCATATGATCATCTCAATAGATGCAGAAAAAGCTTTCAACAAAATTCAACACCCATTTATGATAAAAACCCTCCAGAAAGTAGGCATAGAGGGAACTTACCTCAACATAAAAAAGGCCAGATATGACAAACCCACAGCCAACATTGTTCTCAGTGGTGAAAAACTGAAACCATTTCCTGTAAGATCAGGAACAAGACAAGGTTGTTCACTCTCACCACTATTACTCATCATAGTTTTGGGAGTTTTAGCCACGGCAATCAGAGAAGAAAAAGAAATAAAAGGAATCCACTTTGGAAAAGAAGAAGTAAAGCTGTCACTGTTTGCAGATGACATGATACTATACATAGAGAATCCTAAAGATGGTACCAGTAAACTACTAGAGCTAATCAATGAATCTGGTAAAGTAGCAGGACACAAAATTAACGCACAAAAATATCTTGCATTCCTATACACTAATGATGAAAAATCTGAAAGTGAAATTAAGGAAACACTCCCACTTACCACTGCAACCAAAAGAATAAAATACCTAGGAGTAAACTTACCTAAGGAGACAAAACACCTGAATGATGCAGAAACCTATAAGACACTGATGAAAGAAATTAAAGATGATACAAATAGATGGAGTGATATACCATGTTCTCGGATTAGAAAAACCAATATTGTGAAAATGACTATACTACTCAAAGCAATCTACAGATTCAATGCAATCCCTATCAAACTACCAATGGCATTTTCATAGAACGAGAACAAAAAATTTCATAATTTGTATGGAAACACGAGAGACCCCGAATAGCCAAAGCAATCTTGAGAAAGAAAAACAGAGCTGGAGGAATCAGGCTCCCAGACTTTAAAGTATACTACAAAACTACAGTAATCAAGACAGTATGGTGTTGGCACAAAAACAGAAATATAGATCAATGGAACAGGATAGAAAGCCCAGAGATATACCCATGCACACAGGGTCACCTTACTTTTGATAAAGGAGGCAAGAATATACAATGCAGAAAATACAGCCTCTTCAATAAGTGGTCCTGGGAAAACTGGACAGCTACATGTAAAAGAATGAAATTAGAACACTCCCTAACACCATACACAAAAAATAAACTCAAAATGGATTAAAGACCTAAATGTAAGGCCAGACACTATAAAACTCTTAGAGGAAAACATAGGCAGAACACTCTATGACATAAATCACAGCAAGATCCTTTTTGACCCACCTCTTAGAGGAATGGAAGTAAAAACAAAAATAAACAAATGTGACCTAATGAAAGTTAAAAGGTTTTGCACAGCAAAGGTAAACATAAAGAAGATAGAAAGACAACCCTCAGAATGGGAGAAAATATTTGTTAATGAAGCAACAGACAAAGGATTAATCTCCAAAATTTATAAGCAGCTCATGCACCTCAATATCAAGAAAACAAACAACCCAATACAAAAATGGGCAGAAGACCTAAATAGACATTTCTCCAAGGAAGATATACAGATTGCCAACAAACACATGAAAGGATGCTCAACATCACTAATCATTAGAGAAATGCAAATCAAAACTAAAATGAGGTATCACCTCACACCGGGCAGAATGGCCATTATCTAAAAATCTACAAACAATAAATACTGGAGAGGGTGTGGAGAAAAGGGAACCTTCTTGCACTGTTGGTGGGAATGTAAATTGCTACAGCCACTATGGAGAGCACTGTGGAGGTTCCTGAGAAAACTAAAAATAGAACTACCATACGACCCAGCAATCCCACTACTGGGCATATACCCTGAGAAAACCATAACTCAAAAAAAGTCATGTACCACAATGTTCATTTCAGCTCTATTTACAATAGCCAAGACATAGAAGCAACCTAAGTGTCCATCGACAGATGAATGGATAAAGAAGATGTGGCACATATATACAATGGAATATTGCTCAGCCATCAAAAGAAACGAAATTGAGTTATTTGTAGTGAGGTGGATGGACCTAGAGTCTGTCATACAGAGTGAAGTAAGTCAGAAAGAGAAAACAAATACCGTATGCCAACACATATATATGGAAGCTAAAAAAAAAATGGTTATGAAGAACCTAGGGGCAGGACAGGAATAAAGACACAGATGTAGAGAATGGACTTGAGGACACGGGGAGCAGGAAGGGTAAGATTGGACGAAGTGAGAGAGTGGCATGGACTTATATAAACTACCAAATGTAAAATAGATAGCTAGTGGGAAGCAGCCGCATAGCACAGAGAGACCAGCTCGGTGCTTTGTGACCACCTAGAGGGGTGGGATAGGGAGGGTGGGAGAGAGACACAAGATGGAGGAGATATGGGGGTCTATGTATATGTATAGCTGATTCACTTTGTTATAAAGCAGAAACTAACACACCATTGTAAAGCAATTATACTCCAATAAAGATGTTAAAAAAATACATAAAATGCAATTAATCAACATGAATTAAGTATAATTTTAACAAACATTTATAAACATCTATTATATGCTAGGCACCATTCTAGGCGTTCAATATCCACTCCATGCCTAGAACTATTCTAGTTTTCTTTGAGCATGAAAGAAAATTCTTAATAAAGACCCCTTTCCTAGATGATACATTGCAAACAACTCAGTCGCACCTTTTTATTAAATCAGCCAAGTCATTTAGCCCAATCTTTCTTTGTATTTCTCTAGTGCCAGTAAAAAATTGCCTTGTTTGGGATTTCCTTCTTAAAAAAAAAAAGATTTTGTTTGGTCTGTAAACACCAAAATTATCATTAATACATTAAAGCTTTCTTTGTGGTATTTTACAAACCTCAAACAGATGTGACTTTTGTTAAAAGCTTTAGTCTTTCCATTAATATTTGTACCTGATTAAACTTCAATGCAGGTGCACATGGCTTGGAATCACACTTTTATATTTTGCATGCAGATTAGTGGCATGGGAATTTGCATAAATTTGTTATGCACTGCTGCAAAAGTGAATTCTCAAGCAACTTTTATTTTTATCTAATCAAATCACTGCTTAATGAAAAACGATTGACTGCTTTCAGAGGTACACTGAGGTACACTCTGGGGATCAGGGCATTTACAATTCAGTGGGGGTTCCCTGCAAGCATTTGACTCCAGTACCGCTCAAGTACTAGTGAAAACTCAGCCCTGCAAAACCAATCTGATCTACCCTGTTCATGGGGAGAGAGCTAGAGATGGATCTTTTTTTAAAAACCCCTTTACAGAATAAAACATGTAAAAGAAAGTCAGAGGAGGTCTGTAGCAGCAGCATCAATAGTCTCAGTTAAAAGCATACTTTTAACCCACAGGGAGGCTTAACAATCACTCTCTGTCCGAAAGCAGATGAGCTTTGGTAAAATGGAATGAGAGACCAGAGAGAAGAGAAACCTTTCTTTTTTTAATTTCCATTTTTCGCATTCTTTCTGATCCATCTGGCTGTTACCATTCTACTTTCTGGTGTGAGGGGATCCAGTCATTCTTTGCTACTATGTGAGCAGTTAATCACAGTCCCACCAAGGATGATAAGTGAGTACAAATAGTAACACCACTCTGCATGTATACACTGCTTTATACTTTTTAAAGTGATTCCACATATATTATGTGTGAATGATAACTCACCTACATCCAAGGAAACTTTGAAATTAATTCTAATGGCTAAATCTAGATAAAGAAATACGAAGTAAAGTTTTAAAAGGCAGAGGGAGATTGAGAGTTTTGAAAAAGAGAGAGATCTTGATACTATTTATTGGTTTTAACAATACAGAGTAGTGTTCAATAAATGTTCTGAATGAATAAATTGTACTGTGAAGTGCATGGCGCACATATGAGGTTCTCAATACTTGTTGAATGAATGAATGAATAAGTAAACAAACGGATAAACAAACAGCATATATTGTTCAGTCTTATAGTCTGAGAATGGTAGATCTGCCATTAAAAACCCACAAAAAGATAAGTTACTTGATGAAGGCCACACAGGAGAATTAAGCTACTATGCTTTGAGAAGCCTGTCAGTGTTGTCTGGATGGCCAAAGCCTCCCAAGAGAAATTTGCATAAACAAAAAATAGACATAGAGATTAATACATAAATAAAATTTGAGACCATCCCTTTGATTTCCTGAATGAGAGAGAAGATAATCTAAATAAAATATTTTATAAGTATTTAAATGCATTCAAAACCAGCCATAGTTCATAATATTCTTCCTTTCCAAAGTACAGTCACTCTTGCTATTTTCTCCCCAAAACAATCAAGACTGTTTAAAATGTATTCAGCCCACATTTCTGCCTTCCACATTTCCCAGTTTCACCCTCTCCTGTCTCCTGACCCCATCTCCACCCCAGCCACTGACCCCTTTGTGTACAGCAAACACATTCACTCATTCAGTATCCTGCATTCTAGTTCTCAACATAGAGCATACCCCAGCCCAAGAACCATGCACCTGTCCTATGGTTAGTTTAGTGGGTTATCTGTCTTCAAGTAGGTGTTAATGAGGCCAAAGCTGTTTGTTTGCTTCCTGCATAGGCTTGGATTCCTCTGCTCCTCTCTCCAGTCTGGATCTGAATCTCTGAACTTCTGTCATCAGCCATCTTAAAAATATGTGCCTTGGGTCTAAAGAGCAGTAGACAAGAGGGTACCATTGGTTCAGCACAATTTATCCAACCGCTGGAAGATAAGCACACTCTCTACAGAAAGGAAGTCTGTAAAGTTATCTGTATATGAAAGACTTTGCATACTGTGTTTGCACAAGATTTTCTTTTGCCCACTATTTTCAAGCCCAATGAAGCAAGCAGCAGGATCCTTTTGAGCCTCAGGCTAAAGGAAAGCTCAGAGGCTATTAAGTTTCCAGAAGGCACAGAGAAGTACCAAATGACCATAGGAACTCTCTTACAGTCCTAAAATTTTACTCTGTGTAACCAGAGAGCATTTGAAGTTTCTTTGAATTAATGATAATTTTAAAAATTTTAAAGTGGTAATTATTATTATATAAGGCAAAGTGTTTACTTTCTCTCCATTGCTCTACTGTGGTTTTCAATCAGAGGGAGGTAAACTCTGAGCTCGAAAAGTGTTCTTTAAAAGGCTCTCTAAACCAATTTCAATTACCTTTGTGTAAGAATAATAAAAATGTTAAAAAAAAAAAAAAAAAAGGATTTTGAAACCAATATCAGAAGAGGCAGAAAAAAATGTCTGAAGCAAACAAGTGGCCTCAAAGAGGGAACATAAGAGCAATAATAACTTTGAAAAATGTATTACTGTATAAGAACATTGAAAAGAGGCACCCAAAGTAAACACAACCACTCAAACTGAGAGTAAATACACACACACAACTCATTGCATTTCAAGGTCAATTAAATCGTTTAATGAACCATGCCAGCTACTACTCAACCTTTTAAGCTGGTCTCAAGCAGATTCTAAGCAGAAAGTAATTTGTCTATATTTCTATAAAACTTATAAGCAGAATAACAGGCTTCCAAGCAGGTCAGCTGGATTTCAGAGACACTTAAGAGACACTTAGAATTGGCATTGAAATGTGTTAAACTGAGGTCACATTTTTTTTTTTTTTTTGGAAATTCAATGGTTACTTCCACATCTCCTACTTGCCTTTGAAATCTAAAAGTGAATTCTCCTGCCAGATTCTGTAGCCATATCAAAAGACGTTTTCCCTTGCTTCACGGATGCTCCATCACCCTGGGTCAAAGTTCTTCCTTGGGGGTTAGAAACAGTTAAGCATCAACAGTTTGGAGTTAAAATGTCAGATGCACCTTCTGAAGTGTGAGCAGTTAACCTGAACACATGCCTTTGGAATGTCAACCAAAAACTCAAAGCAATGAATGACTTGGTTTACTATTTAAAAAAAATCAGCTCTGTATTCTGGCTATGAACTTGGCACGAGGCTCATTTTCTCAGTGTTATTAAATAGATGCTTACTGAGTGCCTACTATGAGCCAACTTAGTATTACTGTAAAATTCAAAATAAATCTAAAACTGAGATCCTTGCCCTTGAGGCATTTACAATTGGCCAAAGAAACATAATTAATTCACATGTTTACAAACACACTCAACCTTTAATGAAATGAAAACATTGTCTAAGAGGCCTCGTGATTTCTTTCCTTTAGGCCACTAAACCTCACAGTTATTTACTTCAAAATATATCCCAAATGTAAGGTCAATGAAAGCCCTGAGGAAATAGCAGCAAGAACTTCCAAATGCTTATAAAGCAAGAAAAATGTTTTTTAAAAAGTAGTTGGCCCTTTTGTCTCATCAAATAATATGAACCTAACTCATCGTTGCCATGATTACGCTGGCAATAAGCAGATTTTGTGGTTATCAGGCTCAGGAGTGTTGCTTCAGTTTTTAATCACACAAGCTGTCATTAAATTGCTTGGTCTCCTCATCCACCCAGAATATTACCCTGTGCCTATAATTTATTTCAGAGATCTGTATTTCGTGATAGAGAGAATGGAAAATCTCTGGACATAAAGAGAAAATTACCTCTTACTGTTTCTTACCAATCGACTCAGTAGATCAAAATAGCTGTGTGGTGTCATGAATTACAGGTTTACAGGAATCTCACTATTTATCTGCCATAATATTTCATTATATAAAAGTGATTTTTCCTACACTGAATTTCAAAATTGATACTCCTAACTACGGTACTTGAAGTTTACTCTCATAACTGAATAATTTAGTCATCCGTCCATGGATGTTAAGTCATCTTGCTGATCCTCAGTGCTGAAACAACAAAAACAAAAAATTGTCCTTGATTTTGTTTCTTTGCCCCCTGGTTGACATCTCATTTGATTGCCATCAAAATGTGAAATGTTTATGAATACTACAAACAAAAATTTATAGATATTATTGCAAATGAATACTGCGGCTAGAGACAATAGGTCTACTTCCTATCCTGCTATACATTTTCCTTTAAATAAAAGTTAAATTATTAGATAGCTAAAGGAGGCAGTCTTTCATTAAAAAATGGCAAGACTATTAATCCAAATACAAACATCCATCACCCTGTGCAATAAATGTGCTCCAGAAAATTTGAGTCAAAAATGAATTTTTGTAAATGGAATCATTTCCCCACTGGTTTATATTACAGTATTAGAGATTATTTGTTTCCATTTCTGGACTTTGGTAGGCTAAGGTGCTATAAACTACTGCCAATTTTTCTTGCCTCCATTTTCTGTCAATTACAGATTTATAAACAAATATTTAAATGCACTAGGGGAACTCTAATTTAAAGAAATTCTGCGGAAAAGTATTTCCAAAAATATGAAGACGACTTCAGTAATGTGATCACTTGCACCACAACTAATTTATTTGGTAAATTTGGGTCTGACTGCAAAGGCTTTCTTAAAGGGAGCTACCGTACATGAAGGGAGAGCTACATGTGAGATTTGTATAAACACCCTTCCTGTGCAGTGAAATCCACCTCGGGACACATTAGGATCAAAGCAGGAGAAGTGATCTTTTCATACAGGCCTGCTTTCTAAAGAGTTATGCACAAGGGCACTCAACTGGACACTGCAGGTTAATAACCCTAGAGTCACCACTACAGATGTCTACATTAGCACAAGGTTTGAAAGAGAAGCAGATGGCTAGAAAACCCTTACTGAGATTCTCCAACAATTTCCAAAGGTAGAACAGCAAGTAGCTTTTATGTATAAATGATGTTCACCATATGGTAAAGCATGACTTAATATTTTATATAAAAATCAAATTATTATAGCTAGATTGAATAAAGTCAGGGCCAATGAAAAGTAGAGTTGAGTTTCCCTGATAAATATTCGACTAGGTTTGGAGCAGTAACTCTAAACCAAGCTGTAAAAAGAAAAAAATTAAAAAAAAGGAAAAGTAGATAGAATAAATGGATTTTCATAATATCAAAGCCCTTAATTTCTCAAGTATGAATCCTAATTCCATTAAAGCTCAGGTTATTGCTTTGAAAATATACTTCGGGGAGGTAAATCTGACATTTCTAGGCAGATTAAAGATAATATAAAATGGACACTAATAAAACAGACAGCAATTTTCCAGTCTAATGTTTGAGGTCCTATAAAAGTTGAAAAATCTTCATAATACAACTTCACTTCACATGAAATGAGCAATGACTTTTGAAACCACAGTCCCCAGATCCTGGCCAGCAAATCAAATACATTGTCTACCCAATGACATCTCTACCTGACAAGTGACGGAACCACTCAAGTCACAGGTCGCTGATGACCTGCAGCCATATACCAGGACTTTGCAAAGAGGATGTTTATGTCACTGGTGCAGGCAATAATAGATAAGCAATAGATAACATAAGTAGTGACTGGTCTTATTGATCAGGAGAGGAGAAAAATATAGGTGCTCAAAACAGATTGTTTACAATCTGCTTCCTGCTGTTAGTTTCTAGTAAAATACTACTTTTATCCACTTCCTAAGACACTCTATCAAACAGGTGAAACAGGAAAGTACGATGTTCCTCACTATCCCACACTTAATAGTGAAGCCACACTTCACTATTAGCCATGACAAGATAAAGGTGTATTGCATTACTTGGCCTAATTAGATTTATAATGCTCTAAAACAACAGGTGGGCTTCAACCTGGGGAAAAAACCCAATAAATATCCAAATATACAGAATGGAAAAAATTAGGAGTGTATTATCATGATAAAATGATTAAACATTTATTCAATTTTTGATTATTTATGGATTGTAGGGAGTAGAATATAAGACACGTAAATTGTTAGAAGCAGTGCTGTAGTTCAAATTCTGGTCCATGGAGCAAAATTTCACACAATTCTTTTTCTCCTTAGCCTTTGTTTCCCAGAAACAGGAAAACCCTCTCTATGCATCCAACCCTCTCCTTCACATAGTTGATTGGGAGCTATCTATATGGTCAAGAGCTCCTTTGAATTAAACATATATCAACATCTCTAAGAGTAAGATCAGTGGCTCTCAAACTTTAGAATCATATGGGGAGGTATTTAAAATCTTGATGCCCAAGCCACACTGTATATTCAATTAAATCAGAATCTCTAGGGGATGCATCCCAGGCACTAGTATTTTTTAAAACTACCCAGATGATTATAGTGTGAAGCCAAGTTTGAGAAGCATTGGGATAGATCCTAGGAAAATAGAGCCTGGTTTAAAAAAATAAGTAAAATCCACATTTTCTTTTCAGAAACACATCTCTGCTTAAAGAAACAAAGACATAAGCCAGGATTTCCTGGGGATTTTCAATGAGTTGTTTCTACCTTTACCACCTGATATGCCACCTGCTGCTACTGAAGTCAACAAACCAAAAGGTCTGCTTCCTGAGGGTATGTGCTTCACAGAGGCCTGGCCTCTGTGTAGCCTGGCTTGGTGCTACATAAATAGTGCCAGATTGGAGGCTAATGTAACATCTTCTCCTATCTGGTCCTCCTCCCTAGTCATATCATTGCTCCCTCCTATGACCCATTTTAAAATGTAATGGTGAAAAGCTTCTATATCACTGTAAGTTTCAGAAGAATGGAATGTTACTCTTGATGTTAAAGCCAGGATCCTATTCCTAGATCTTAAATTCATCTATTAGTTTACACCATGGCTACCCATCTAGCTATATTGCTTCTTATTCCTTCCTTTTCATCCCTCTACATACTCATGCTTTTCTTTTTGAAATCAATTCTGCAATAACTCCAAGCTAGCGTGATCATACATCTTGGTTTACCCTCTTGGTCCCAGCATAATTATATTTTTTCAGTTTTTTCTTATGAAATCTTTTAAACATACAGAAATGTTGAAGTGATTGTATAGTGATCACCATCTAAAAAACAAAAATCTGCCATTAGGGAATTCCCCAGCAGTCCAGTGGTTAGGACTCCGCCCTCTCACTGCCAAGGGCCAGGGTTCAATCCCTGGTCGGGGAACTAAATCCCACAAGGTGTGTGGCATGGCACAGACAAAAAAATAAAAATAAATTAAATTAAATTTGCCATTAATATTTTACTGCACTTGCTTTATCACATATCTATTCATTTATCCTCCTCTTTCTACCCATCTAGCAGCCCATCCTATTTTCTGATGCATTTCAAAGGAAGCCCACAATAATTATTAATGGTACCCTCTTTTACTCTCAGAAGTGTCCTGGTTTAGACAATAAGTGTGCTATGTGTGTATGATGTAGCTGTATAGAGTGGTACTAGCCACTATGGAAGCATCAAGACAAATATCTGAGTTTTGATATTCAACTTAAAGTCTATTTGAATGAGGTAAGTCAAGAAAGATGATAGCAATGACTGAATGCTGATGGGTATTTTACTGCTAAAGGAGGCTATAGGATGAGAGCAAGCAGGAATAAACATGTGCACAGGAATAATCCACATGGTGCTTTGTAGGAAGATCAGATTTCTGCTAAGCCTTCAAGGATGGGTAGAACTTGGATGGTTAGAAAGTGAGAAATCATCTGCAGTGGGGAAGGGAGAACAACATACGCAATGACTGTGATAGAAGAACAAAAAGAAGGCTACCAAGACCTAGCCAAAGGATTCATGAACTCATAAACTTTGCCTGATATCCAGGAATAATAAGAAACTTCTCATCTCTACTTGTGAGAATCAACAGTCATCTCATTGGCTGAAAGGGGAAGTCACTAACAGGTCTAGAGTGTCTACCCTGCCAGACACTACAAGAAAAACATTACATACAGCAACGGTCATCTATTCACATCCTCTGACATGACTTTAGCATTCAGATGGCCCACTTTTTTTTTTTAATTTTAACTTCTGCTTTATTTTTATTTTTTTTTTAAACACCTTTATTGGAGTATAAATGCTTTACAATGGTGTGTTAGTTTCTGCTTTATAACAAAGTGAATCAGTTATACACATACATATGTCCCCATATCTCTTCCCTCTTACGTCTCCCTCCCTCCCATCCTCCCTATCCCACCCCTCTAAGTGGTCACAAAGCACCAGGCTGATCTCCCTGTGCTATGCGGCTGCTTCCCACTAGCTATCTATTTTACATTGGGTAGTGTATATGTGTCCATGCCACTCTCTCACTTTGTCACAGCTTACCCATCCCCCTCCCCAGATCCTCAAGTCCATTCTCTAGTAGGTCTGTGTCTTTATTCCCATCTAGCCCCTAAGTTCTTCATGACCATTTTTTTTTCTTTTATTTTTGATTCCATATATATGTGTTAGCATACAGTATTTGTTTTTCTCTTTCTGACTTACATCACTCTGTATGACAGTCTCTAGGTCCATCCACCTCACTACAAATAACTCAATTTCGTTTCTTTTTATGGCTGAGTAATATTCCATTGTATACATGTGCTGCATCTTCTTTATCCATTCACCTGTTGATGGACACTTAGGTTTCTTCCATGTCCTGGCTATTGTAAATAGAGCTGCAGTGAACACTGTGGTACATGACTCTTTTTGAATTATGGTTTTCTCAGGTTATATGTCCAGTAGTGGGATTGCTGGGTCGTATGTTAGCTCTATTTTTAGTTTTTAAAGGAACCTCCATATTGTTCTCCATAGTGGCTGTATCAATTTACATTCCCACCAACAGTGCAAGAGGGTTCCCTTTCCTCCACACCCACTCCAGCATTGATTGTTTGTAGATTTTTTGATGATGGCCATTCTGACCGGTGTGAGACGATATCTCATTGTAGTTTTGATTTGCATTTCTCTAATGATTAATGATGTTGAGAATTCCTTCACGTGTTTGCTGGCATTCTGTATATCTTCTTTGGAGAAATGTCTATTTAGGTCTTCTGCCTATTTTTGGATTGGGTTGTTTGTTTTTTTTTGATATTGAGCTGCATGAGCTGCTTGTAAATTTTGGAGATTAATCCTTTGTCAGTTGCTTCATTTGCAAATATTTTCTCCCATTCTGAGGGTTGTCTTTTTGTCTTGTTTATGCTTTCCTTTGCTGTGCAAAAGCTTTTAAGTTTCATTAGGTCCCATTTGTTTATTTGTGTTCTTATTTCCATTTCTCTGGGAGCTGGGTCAAAAAGAATCTTGCTGTGATGTATGTCATAGAGTGTTCTGCCTATGTTTTCCTCTAAGAGTTTGACAGTGTCTGCCTTACATTGAGGTCTTTAATCCATTTTGAGTTTATTTTTGTGTATGGTGTTAGGGAGTGTTCTAATTTCATTCTTTTACATGTACCTGTCCACTTTTCCCAGCACCACTTATTGAAGAGGCTGTCTTTTCTCCACTCTATATTCTTGCCTCCTTTATCAAAGATAAGGTGACCATATGTATGTGGGTTTATCTTTGGGCTTTCTATCCTGTTCCATTGATCTATATTTCTGTTTTTGTGCCAGTACCATACTGTCTTGATTACTGTAGCTTTGTAGTATAGTCTGAAGTCAGGGAGCCTGGTTCCTCCAGCTCTGTTTTTCTTTCTCAAGATTGCTTTGGCTAATCGGGGTCTTTTGCGTTTCCATACAAATTGTGAAATTTTTTGTTCTAGTTTGGTGAAAAATGCCAGCGGTAGGTTGATAGGGATTGCACTGAATCTGTAGATTGCTTTGGGTAGTAGAGTCATTTTCACAATGTTGATTCTTCCAATGCAAGAACATGGTATATCTCTCCATCTGTTTGTATCATCTTTATTTCAGCAGTGTCTTATAATTTTCTGCATACAGGACTCCTGTCTCCTAAGGTAGGTTTATTGCTAGATATTTTATTCTTTTTCTTGCAATGGTAAACGGGAGTGTTTTTTAATTTCACTTTCAGATTTTTCACCATTAGTGTATAGGAATGCAAGAGATTTATGTGCATTAATTTTGTATCCTGCTACTTTACCAGATTCATTGATTAGCTCTAGTAGTTTTCTCGTAGCATCTTTAGGATTCTCTATGTATAGTATCATGTCATCTGCAAACAGTGACAGCTTTACTTCTTCTTTTCCAATTTGGATTCTTTTATTTCTTTTTCTTCTCTGATTGCTGTGGCTAAAACTTCCAAAACTATGTTGAATAATAGTGGTGAGAGTGGGCAACCTTGTCTTGTTCCTGATCTTAGTGGAAATGGTTTCAGTTTTTCACCATTGCGGATGATGTTGGCTGTCGCTTTGTCATATATGGCCTTTATTATGTTGAGGTAAGTTCCCAATATGCCTACTTTCTGGAGGGTTTTTATCATAAATGGGTGTTGAATTTTGTCAAGAGCTTTCTCTGCATTTATTGAGATGATCATATGTTTTTTCTCCTTTAATTTGTTAATATGGTGTATCACATTGATTAATTTGTGTATATTGAAGAATCCTTGCATTCCTGGGAAAAACCCCACTTGATCATGGTGTATGATCCTTTTAATGTGCTGTTGGATTCTGTTTGCTAGTATCTTGTTGAGTATTTTTGCATCTGTGTTCATCAGTGATATTGGCCTGTAGTTTTCTTTCTTTGTGACATCTTTGTCTGGTTTTGGTATCAGGGTGATGGTGGCTTCGTAGAATGAGTTTGGGAGTGTTCCTCCCTCTGCTATATTTTGGAAGAGTTTGAGAAGGATAGGTTTTGGCTCTTCTCTAAATGTTTGACAGAATTCGTCTGTGAAGCCATCTGGTCCTGGTCTTTTTTTTGTTGGAAGATTTTTAATCACAGTTTCAATTTCAGTGCTTGTGATTGGTCTGTTCATATTTTCTATTTCTTCCTCATTCAGTCTCGGAAGGTTGTGCATTTCTAGGAATTTGTCCATTTCTTCCAGGTTGTCCATTTTATTTGCATAGAGTTGCTTGTAGTAATCTCTCATGATCCTTTGTATTTGTGCAGTGTCAGTTGTTACTTCTCCTTCTCCATTTCTAATTCTATTGATTTGAGTCTTCTTCCTTTTTTTCTGAATGAGTCTGGCTAATGGTTTATCAATTTTGTTTATCTTCTCAAAGAACCAGCGTTTAGTTTTATTTATCTTTGCTATCGTTTCCTTCATTTCTTTTTCATTTATTTCTGATATGACCTTTATGATTTCTTTCCTTCTGCTAACTTTGGGGGTTTTTGTTCTTCTTTCCTAATTGCTTTAAGTGTAAGGTTAGGTTGTTCATTTGAGATGTTTCTTGTTTCTTAAGGTAGGATTGTATTGCTATAAACTTCCCTGCTAGAACTGCTTTTGTTGCATCCCATAGTTTTTGGGTCATTGTGTTTTCATTGTCATATGTTTCTAGGTATTTTTTGATTTCCTTTTGATTTCTTCAGTGATCTCTTGGTTATTAAGTAGTGCATTTTTCAGCCTCCATATGTTTGTATTTTTTGCAGATTTTTTCCTGTAATTGATATCTAGTCTCATAGCGTTGTGGTCAGAAAAGATACTTGATACGATTTCAATTTTCTTAAATTTACCAAGGCTTGATTTGTGACCCAAGATATGATCTATCCTGGAGAATGTTCCATGAACACTTGAGAAGAAAGTGTATTCTGTTGTTTTTGGATGGATAGTCCTATAAATATCAACTAAGTTCATCTTGTTTAATGTATCATTTAAAGCTTGTGTTTCCTTATTTATTTTCATTTTGGATGATCTGTCCATTGGTGAAAGTGGAGTGTTAAAGTCCCCTACTATAATTGTGTTACTGTCGATTTCCCCTTTTATGGCTGTTAGTATGTGCCTTATGTATTGAGGTGCTCCCATTTTTAGTGCATAAATATTTACAATTGTTATATTTTCTTCTTAGATTGATCCCTTGATCATTATGTAGTGTCCTTCTTTGTCTCTTGTAATAGTCTTTGTTTTGAGGTCTATTTTGTCTGATATGAGAATTGCTACTCCAGCTTTCTTTTGATTTCCATTTGCATGGAATATCTCTTTCTATCCCCTCACAGATGGCCCACTTTTGTATGCTGGAAGAAATGCTAAGACAGATTCAGTCCTCATGGCAGAATAATATCTTAATAAGCTATAATGGTTCTTGGTCACTTAAAGCAGAGTTTGCCTTCTTCCTTTTTTGCTGATTTATTGGAAGCTAATCAATTGGGCTGTGAATTGTACCGGACAGAATTTGTATGCATGAATAACTTCTTATTTCAGCAGTATCAAAATCCATAGTCATTGCATTTGCTACAATTCAGAAGCTCTGTGTTCTAATTTACAATATATTTTGCCACACCTCAAATAAATCCTAAATATACACATTGATTGCTTCAGTTTCTTTATATTCTGTTATTACAAGGCTCTTTTGCTAGATTGTAAGGATCATCGTTATTCTGTGACTCCACATTCCTCACTCAAAGCAGATTAAGGCACTTATGGCTTTACAAGGTTTTGAGCAGGTTAGAAGTATGATTGACTTCTGCCAAAATGAGAGATAAATGGAATGGTTCTGAATAAAGTAAATGCTGATTTAACTTAAAGATCTCCTTGTTGATCTTTTGAGTACTTCTATGATTTCCGCTATGCCCAAACCACCAGATCTTGTGCATTGCCTGGATCTTGAATGCATAGTTATACTGACTCAAACCTTTGCACAGACCTCTGGGTATAGCGAAAGCCTTAATTCTCCTGGTTCTGACCTCTTGTCCTGCCTGCATCACTAATCACCATCCACTGTTTCTGCATGCTACAAAGTTTATGTTCTATGTTTATAGTGACATATTATTCAGGCTAAGATTGTTAATATCATAATCACCAACACCAACAGCAAAATTATTATGCTATTCCCTAAGAAGCTTTAGGCTCTTGGCAAGATATAGCCAGATTCTGAACATACATGTTTGTTCTTGAGCACAGGTTAAACTGTTTTTGAGGGGAAAAGTCTATTTTCTTAATTGCCTTAGGAAGTTACCTTTGCTTCTGGTATCATAGTGCTCCTATAAGATAGAGAGCGGCACAAGAAAACTCAGAGGCCTAGAACTGTATAGTAACTTCACGATACATACATTGTTTTGGTATCATATCGCTAAAATATATTTGATAATTGAAGAGTGAAAGGCACAGAGGAGAAAATAAGTTCTGGGAATAACTGATGATAAGAGTGATCAAATTCTGGTTGTTTAAAACAGTTAAATAAAATTTGACATGGGTATTCTAGTCAATTAGAAAAGTTGACTTGAGCAACAAGTTCCACAAGGAGGAGAAAAGAGTTATGATATAGGATCACTTCCCTGCCAGAAGCCTATATAATATATTGAGAAAGAGAATACTAACACATGACAATTAACAGCTAATACTGGAAATTGTCAGTACCATAAATCTGGAATCACAATTGTAAGTGCTATAGTTCAGAGGAGATTACTGAGGGCTGATCTAGTTAAGAATGTCTTCATGGACAGCAAGGTTTGGATTAGGTCTTGCAGGGTTTAGATTAGTGTGGAAGAGAGGATAATTATTCCATCTAAGGAAAACAAGGCAAAAGGGAATTCACTGTGCTTCTAGGACAATGAGGAAGTTAGCCTAACTCCAGCAAATGGTGCATGATGGGAAACAACGGTAAGTGAGCATGTATACGGAGGGTCTTAGTCAAGCTAAAGAAGTTTGACTTATTGTAAGAGGAACAAATCACTGAAGATGTTGAGGATAAGAACCTGACACAATGAAAGCACTGTTTGAGAAAGATGCCACAGTTACCAGTTATGCAAAGTCCTACCCTGAACAACAGGCTCACACTTACTGACTCTAATTTAATCATATTTAAAATCACAGATATATAAATGTGGCAGCCCTTGCAACTTTTGGCAACATTGTCATTTCAGGCATGAGAGGTCAGTATACACAAAAAGTTACTATAAACCGTGCTAACTGCAATATATGTACTACATATTTACCCAGAAGACAGAAAAGAAAGAATGAATCAGTCAAGTGTAATGAAGCACAACATTATTGGCATTAAATGGAAAAGAAAAGCAGTGTTAAGAGGTAGGGAATCAACTATTTAAATCTGGTTGAGCAGACAGAAGAAGTAGGTTATAGGGTTGTGTTCTCACCTCAACTCCTTATACTTGAACACAGTGCCATGTTATTCCAATTGTTACTAAATAATTCAGTTTCAGCCACATAGAATGAACTCTCTAGTTCATTCTTGAATCAAAGATGAAAAAAATAATAAAAGTTAAATTAGAGGGGGAAGAAGCAATAGCTACAATTCAGCTCATAAATAAAACGAACTTTGGAGAAAAATGAAAACTTTAAAATAGATTTTTTTAAACCAAATGCATAAATACAGGAACAGATTGGTGACTGCCAGAGGTGGGGGTGGGTGGGTGAAGGGGATCAAAAGATACAAACTTCCAGTTATAAAATAAATAAGTCCTGGGGATGAAATTTACAACATGGTGACTATAGTTAATAATACTGGATTATATATTTGAAAGTAGCTAAGACAATAGATCTTGAAAGCTTTCATCACACACACAAATATAATTTGTAACTATGTCTGGTGATGGATGCTAACTAGCTTTATTGTGGTAATCATTTCACAATATATACAAGTATTGAATCATTATGTTGTGCACCTGAAACTATTTTAATGTTATGTGAGTCGATCTCAATTAAAAAAATAAACGAAACAGACTTTCTTTCCCGTCCTATATTTTAAAAGTAGCTTTGCATTTTGACAACAAATGGAATATGATAATGAAACATAGGTTATTAGCATGAATCACTGTATTTATCTAGTAGGTCCAGAATTAAGCATTCCATTGCATTAAGCCAACATTATAAGGAGAGAAATAAAGAAATGCTATACTATGGTAATGTTTTCCTAGTGTATAAAAGAGTAGAACTGATACAAAGAGTACCAAATAACTTCAACTAAAATGCTGGCAAACTGAATCTAGCAATATATAAAAATAATTCTATACCATGACCCCGTGGGATTTATCCTAGGGATGCAAGGTTGATTTAACATCTGGAAATCAAGTATTTTAGTACATCATATCAATAGAATATTTAAAAATCACATGATCCTCTCAATAGGCTTAGAAAAAGTATCTGACAAAATCTAACACTCTTTCATGATAAAAAATACTCAACAAACAAGGGATAGGAGGGAACTTCCTCAATCTGATAAAGAGCATCGATGAAAAAGCCACATCTAACATCATACTTAATAGTGAAAGACTGGATGCTTTCCCAGTAAGATCAGGAACAAAACAAGTATTTCTTCTCTTACCACTCCAATATTGTTACTGGAGGTTCTAGCCGGGGCAATTAGACAAGAAAAAAAAAAAAAAGTTTTACTTCCTTTCCAATGTGGATACTTTTCTCTATTCACAGATGACATTGTATACAGAAAGGAAATACTAAGGAATCCACTAAGAAACTATTAGTACTAATAAATTAGTTCAGCAAGGGTACAGGATACTGGAACAATATACAAAAACTATTTCTATATACTATGGATGAACAGTGTGAAAATGAAATTAAGAAAACAGTTCCATTAACAAAAGCATAAAAAAGAATAAAATACTTCAGAGTAAATTTAACAAAGGAAGTGAAAGACTTATACAACGAAAACTACAAAACATTACTGAAAGAAATTACAGAAGATCTAAATAAATGGAAAATCATACCATAATCATGGATTAGAAGACAACATTGTTAAGATGGCAATACTAACCAAACTGATCTACAGATTAAGTGCAATCCCTATCAGAATCTCTGACAGCTTCTTTGTATAAATTGACAAAATTATTCTAAAATTCACACAAAATTGCAGGGGAAGCAGAACAGCCAAAACCATCCTGGAAAAAAAGAATAAAGCAGGAGGATTACACTTCCCAACTCCAAAACTTACTACAAAAAAGGGTAGTCAAGATAATGTTGTATTGGCACAAGGACAGACAAACAGATCAATGGAACAGAAGATATAATCTGGAAATTAACCCATATGTATATAACTAAGTGACTTTTTTTTTTTTTACAAGGATGCCAAGACCATTCAACAGGTAAAGAAGAGTCTTTTCTACAAATGGTGCTAGGACAACTGCAAAAGATATGCAAAAGAATGAAGTTGGATCCTTACTTCACATCACATAAAAAATTAACTCAAAATAGATCAAAGACCTAAATGTAAGTGCAAAAACTATAAAACTTTTGAAAGATAACATAGGGGGAAAGTCTTCATGATCTTGTATTTGGCAAAGATTCTTAGCTATAACTCCAAAAGTATGAGTGACAAAAGAAAAATATAGGTAAATAGGACTTCATCAAAAGTTAAAGGAGGACAGTATGGAGATTCTTTAATAAACTAAAAATAGAGCTACCGTATGATCCAGCAATCCCACTCCTGGCTGTATATCCAGAGGAAACCATAGTTCAAAAAGATACATGTACCCCAATGTTCATTGCAGCACTATTTATAACAGCCAGGACATGGAAGCAACCTAAATGTCCAACGATGGAGGAATGGATAAAGATGATGTGGTACATATATACAATGGAATATTACTCGGCCATAAAAAAGAACGAAATAATCCCATTTGCAGCAACATGGATGGACCTAGAGATTGTCATACTGAGTGAAGTCAGACAGAGAAAGACAAATATCATATGGTATAGATTATATGTGAAATCTTAAAAAATGGTACAAATGAACTTATTTACAAAACAAAAAAAGAGTCACAGGTGTAGAAAACAAACTTATGGTTACCAAGGGGGAAATGGGGGGGAGGGATAAATTGGGAGACTGGGATTGACATATACACACTACTATATATAAAATAGATGACTAATAAGAACCTACTGTATAGCACAGAGAACTCTACTCAATACTCTCTAATGATCTATATGGGAAAAGAATTTTAAAAAGATTGGATATAGGTATATGTATAACTGATTCAATTTGCTGTACAGCAGAAACTAACACAACATTGTAAATCAACTATACTCCAATAAAAATTAGTTTTAAAAAATTTAAAACTTTTCTAATTCAAAGGCCAGCATCAATAAAGTAAAAATACAGCCCATAGAATGAGAAAACACTTGTGCAAATCATATATCTGATAAGGGACTTGCACCAATAATATATTTAGAACTCTTATATGTCAAAAATAAAAAGGCAGATAATCCAATTTTAAAACGTGCAGAAGATTTGAACAAACATTTCTCCAGAGAAGATATACAAATAACCAATAAGCCCGTGCAAAGATGCTCAACATCATAAGTTATCAGGGAAATAAAATCAAAACACAATAAGACACCACTTTAAATCCAGTAGGATGGCTAGAATCAAAAAGTTAGATAAACAACAAATGTTGGTGAGAATGTGGAGAAATTGGGACACTCATACACTGCTGATGAGAATGCAAAATGGTGCAGCATCTTTGGAAAACAGCCTGGCAATTCCTCAAGTGATTAAAAAGAGAGTTACCATATGACCCAGTAATTCCATTCCTAGGTATACAAACAAGAAAGTTGAAAACTTATATCTGCACAGAAACTTGTACACAAATGTTTATAGTAGGATTATTCACAATTGCCAACAGATCGAAACAACCCAAATGTTCATCAAGAGACAAATGGATAAACAAAATATGGTATATCTATATAACAGAATATTACTCAGCCAGAGAAAGGAATGAAGCACTGATATATATATGCTACAATACGGATGAACGTTAAAAACATTATGCTAAGTGAAAGAAGCCATTCACAAAAGCCCACATAATATATGATCTCATTCATATGAAAGTAAAGACTATGGAAATCAATAGAAACAGAAAGTAGATTAATGGTTGCTTAGGGCCAAGGGTGGGGGATGAGGAGGTAGGAGGTGATAGCTAAAGGGTATAGGGTTTCTTTGTAAGATGATGGATATATTCTAATACTGACTGTGGTGATGCTTGCATATATATGTGACTATACTAAAACCCCACTGGACTGTAGACTTTAAGTGGGTGAATGGCATGGTATATGAATTATATCTCAATAAAGGAGTTTTTAGGAAAAGAGGACCAAATAAAAGAAAGCAACAAGTGAGAGCCACATCTGTTTTTTGAGATAGCGTTGATTGAGGGGAAGAATGCTGATGGTCTGTGATGGCATTTTTACGTAAGGGGAAAGGCCTCCTTTGCATTGCCCTGACTGAAGTGGGAATATCAAAACAAATCTTAGTTCTGTGCAAAATCTGTCTTTAAAGGACTTCTGCAAATGGGTTGTAGAGCAAAATGTTTACCTAAAGTTACTGTAGAAGAATTTCATTTAATCAAACTGTCTGTCTTCTTCCAGTCAAAGGCAAACAGGAAGTCATATCACTGCATTGAGTAATGCTTCTAAAGAGAACTCATTCTAGGATGCACTTGATGCTAATATCACACTCTTTTTACCCATTAAAGCAGTGGGTCACAATAATATATTCTAGTCTTTAGGTAGCTACTGTGTCTGCAGTTTCTCTCTCTGCGTTAGGGTAATAGTGGTTCCCTTCCCCAAGATGGCTATTGTTCATATAATTGCAAACACAGACTTTTTTTTTAAACACCATTCATGGGTATCAGAGAACGGGGTAGTTTCAATCAGAATAGTTAAGAGGTGACATTAGCACCTACCATTTCATTTTTCAACAATCTGAGAGGACCACCAACATTTCCAATCACCCACTTGAGTCAAGAACTGATCAGGTTCTAATACGAACATGAATAAGAAAAAAAAAAATACCTTCTTTTCTTTCCATTAAGAGCCACCTTTTTATTTTTAATTTTGTCATATTTATTTTGGCTAAAGCCCCCATTCCTTTCTCCTCTCTCTCTCCCTAGAGGAAAGTATATATGCCATGCAAGTTCTGTGCTTCATTATATGAATGGTAAACAAAAGCAATATTGTCTTTACTACTGCTTCTCATATCTTAATGAAAACAAATTGTTTCATAATTAGGGTGACTGTATAATTTACCATTCCAGCCAGACATTTTGAGAGTGACACCATTAATAACTATACCAGGGTAAAGGCATGAACTGGAGATGTTCCGGGCCAAATGGGATGTGTGATCATCCTTCTGGCACTGCACATATCCTTTTATCTATAAAGTAATTTTTTAGTTTCTTAATTTTATTTTCTAAATTGACATACGGGGAAATTGAGGGTTTTTGCTGTACAGTTCTATGAATTTTAATACATGTATAAATGTAATCAACACCACAATCAAGATACAGAACAGTTCCATCATTCCAAAACACTACCTTATGCTACCGCTTTGTAGTCACATCCTCCTTACACTCCTAAACATGGCAACCACTCTGTCACTATAGTTTTGTCTTTTTGAGAATGTCATATAAATGAAATTTTAAAGTATATAACCTTTTGAGACTGGATCCTTTCATTGAGCATGCTGCCTTTGGGATTTATCAATGTTGATGCATGTATCAAAAGTTCACTTTCTTTCTTACTGCTAAGTAGTATTCCATTATGTGAATATACCGCAATATGTTTTATCCATCCATCTGTTGTTGATGGACATTTGGGTTGCTTCCAATTTTGTCTCATTATTAATAAAGCTCTCTACACATTCATGCACAGGTTTGTGTGCAAACACAAGTTTCCATTTCTCTGGGATAAAAACCTAGAAGTGCAATTGCTGGGTGGTATTGGAATTGCATATAAGAATATAAGAAACTGCC
Organism: Balaenoptera musculus; assembly: GCF_009873245.2. Classification (NCBI taxonomy): domain Eukaryota; kingdom Metazoa; phylum Chordata; class Mammalia; order Artiodactyla; family Balaenopteridae; genus Balaenoptera; species Balaenoptera musculus. Next base: position 88,167,480 of record NC_045806.1, on the reverse strand, counting down.
AAACTGTTTTCCAGAGCAACTGTATCATTTTACATTCTTACTGGCGACATATGAAAGTTTCAATTGCTCTGCATTCTCACGGACACTGGTATTATATTTAAAAAATTTTTTTTATTATTTTAGCCATTCTGATAGGTTTGTAGTGGTATCTAATTGTGGCTTTAATTTGCATTCACTTAATGGCTAATGACATTGAGCATCTTTTCTTGTATTTATTTGCCATCTGTTCATCTTCACCTTCTTTGTAGAGTAACCATTCAAATCTTTTCCCGTTTTTACTTGGGTTGTTGGTTTTCTTATTGTTGTGTTTTGAGATTTTTTTTAATATATTCTGGATACAAGTACTTTATCAGATATGTGATTTGCAAATATAACACCCAGTCTGTGGCTTGTCTCTTCATTCTCTTCACAGTGTCTTTCCCAGAGCAGAAATTTATAATATATATATATATATTTTTTAAACATCTTTATTGAAGTATAATTGCCTTACAATGGTGTGTTAGCTTCTGCTTTATAACAAAGTGAATCAGTTATACATATACAATATGTTCCCATTTCTCCTCCCTCTTGCATCTCCCTCCCTCCCACCCTCCCCATCCCACCCCTCTAGGTGGTCACAAAGCACCAAGCTGATCTCCCTGTGCTATGCGGCTGCTTCCCACTAGTTATCTGTTTTACATTTGGTAGTGTATATATGTCCATGACACTCTCTTACCCTGTCACATCTCACCCCACCCCCTCCCCATATCCTCAAGTCCATTCTCTAGTAGGTCTGTGTCTTTATTCCCGTCTTGCCACTAGGTTCTTCGTGGCCTTTTTTTTTTTTCCCCTTAGATTCCGTATATATGTGTTAGCATACTGTATTTGTTTTTCTCTTTCTGACTTACTTCACTCTGTATGACAGACTCTAACTCCATCCACCTCATTACAAATACCTCCATTTCATTTCTTTTTATGGCTGAGTAATATTCCGTTGTATATATGTGCCACATCTTCTTTATCCATTCATCTGTCAATGGACATTTAGGTTGCTTCCATGTCCTGGCTATTGTAAATAGAGCTGCAATGAACATCTTGGTACATGACTCTTTTTGACAAATAGAACTACCATACGACCCAGCAATCCCAATACTGGGCATATACCCTGAGAAAACCATAGAAATTTATAATATTGATGAAGAACTATTTCCCTAAGAACTCCAGGTCATAACGATAAACTCCTATGTACTATTCAGAAACTTTGCTGAATTATTTTTAGTTCTAACAGTTTACCTGAAGATTATTTAAATTTTTCTATAAAGATAATCATGTTCTAACAGTTTTGGTTTGTTTTCTTTTCCAATACCTGTAACTTTTATTTATTTTTCTTTTCTTATTGCCTGTTGCATGAAGGTAATGATAGTTGGTATTATTTTATTCCAAATATTCCTTGGTCCATAATATTTACCCAATTTTAAAAGTCCTATTGTATTCCTAGTTAGCTAGAAGTTTTTTAATCATAAAATGATATTGGAACATTAAATGTTTTTTAAATCCACTGAAATGGTTATATGACTTTTCTTCTTTAAGGTGATCAAGGACATTAATACATTTTTAAAAGTTAAAATATTCTTTAATATTTCTGGTATAAATCCAAATTGGCATGAGGTGGTATTTCATTAATCAAATCTATTAATGGACTTAATTTGCTGATATTTATGATTTTTTGCATCCATGTACATAAGTGAGGTAATCCTGTAGTTTATATTTCTCAAAGTATATCTGCCTAATTTGGGTGACAAGATTATATTATTCTCTAAAAGTTAGCAGAGGGGAGTTTTCTTTCTTTTTCTATTCTCTGAAAGAGTTTGTATACAATAGGGATTATCTATTCCTTGAAAATATGGTAAACTGACATGAAATCCTCTAGACCTGGGGATAATTTTTGCACCAGATTTTTGACTACTGATAGAATTTCTTTACTGGTTATAGATTTATTTGGATCATTTATTCCCGAGACAGTTTTAATAAGTTTTATTTTTTGCATGAAGTGTCCATTTGTGTAATTCTCAGATTTATTTACAAAGCTATTCAAGGTATTGTTATTATGCTTTTAAACTCAACCATATTTATGACAGTGCTTTCTTTTTCATTCCTATTATTGATCATTTATCAATTCTCTTTGTAAAATCAATATTACGATAAGTTTATTTTGTTAGTCTTGTCTACTATTCAAAGACCAGATTTTGGTTTTGTTGATCTTATTGTGTTTTTGTTTTTTATTTTATTAATTTGTAACTTTATTTTCCTCCTTTTTGGGGGGAGAGGTCAACTTTGTTGTTCATTTTGTAACTTCTTAAAGTGGACACAGTTCGTTAATGTTAGTTTTCCTTCTCTTCTTACACATTCATCTGAAGCTAAAATTTTCTAAATGTGGCTTTAGGAGCATCTCATAAGTTTTAGTAAGTGGTGTCATCATTGTTGTTCAAGTCTCAATGATTTATAATTTACCATATGATTTTTTCTTAACCAATGGATTATATTAAAGAGTATTTTTTTAATTTCAAAATGTACACTTTATTTGCCACTTAAAATTGATGTATATCTTTATTACAGGGCAGTCAGAGAAAGTGGTTTTCATGTAGACTTTGGGTGTTTTTGAGATTTCATTGTAACCTTGTACACAGTCAATTTTTAGAAATAGTTTATGTATAATTGAAAAGAAAAATCATTATATCCAATTATTGTACCTAGAGTTCTAGTTATGTTCACTAGATCAAGTTTGCTCTTTAACTGTACTAATTTTTTTCCCTGCTTGTTCTATTAACTACTGAGGTAGGTATGTTAAAATCTTCAAATATAAACGTGAATATGTCAATGTTTCCTTGTATTTATGTCAAATCTTGCTATATATATTTGAGGCTAGGTTGTTTCAAAAATATATCTTCCTAGTTAGTTTTCCTCTGTATCATTAAAAAGTGAACCTCCTTATCGCTAAAAGTTATTTTGCCTTAAATACTTTTTTTTTTTGTGACCAACATTTTTTAATTTTAAAAGCTTTTTTGGTGTTATTATACTACAAAAGAAAAATAGAGTTTGATATTTCTCATTACTTTTCTGTCCTGTATTCATGAGATATGTCACTTGGAAGCATTCAATCTTTTGATAAAGGCTGTGACTTGATTTCTCACTTTATATGACTAATGGAAATAGTCAAATAATGTACTAGTTTATGAACTTCAAAGCTTAATGATTGTAAAACAACTTTTGAATTTGGATGAAAACTCTAGTTGGAGTTGTTTGTTTTTACATCTTTATTAGAGTATAATTGCTTTACAGTGTTGTGTTAGTTTCTGTTGTATAACAAAGTGAATCAGCTATATGTATACATATATCCCCATATCCCCTCCCTCTTGCGTTTCCCTCCCTCCCACCCTCCCTATCCCACCCCTCTAGGTGATCACAAAGCACCAAGCTGACCTCCCTGTGCTATGTGGCTGCTTCCCACTAGCTATCTATTTTACATTTGGTAGTGTATATATGTCAATGCTACTCTTTCACTTCGTCCCAGCTTCCTCTTCCCCACCACACCCCACCCCCCATCCTCAAGTCCATTCTCTACATCTGTGTCTTTATTCCTGTCCTGCCACTAGGTTCATCTTATATCAGCATCTCAGTGCCAGCTTTCTTTAGCTATTCTATGCCTCAACCTTTCGTTTTCATCCATTTATGTCCAACTCTTCCGTGTTTTGCTTCCCATTTACCCCTTGTCTTTAGAATATAGCTAATTAAATTTTTTCATTATGAACTCCTATGCCCTTAACAGATGAGTTTAGGCCTTTAACATTTATTGTACTTAATTATATACTTGAATTTATTTCAACCATTTTATTTTGTTTTATTTACCATGCTTTTACTTTTCTTCCCCCCCTTCCTCCTTTATATCATATTTATTAAGTTTTTATCCATACAGTTCCCTTCTGTCAATCTCAACTGGTTCGGCTATAAATATTCTATTTAAATTCTTTTGTCGATTACCGTCAAATATCTAACATGCATACTGACTTAAAGACTAAAGTTGATCTATATTTCTACTCTTTCTCCCAGACTATAATACAAGAGACTTAGAAAAACGTAACTCTAACATACTCATCTATTATTATTATATACTTATCTACTATTATTGTTTTCAAGTGTTCTAATCTATTTTGTAATTTATATTAGTTTTGGTGGTTTTTTTTTTTTTTTTTTTTTTGGCCATGCCACGCAGCTTGTGGGATCTTACTTCCCCGACCAGGGATCGAACCCAGGCCCACAGCAGTGAAAGCTCCACGTCCTAACCACTGGACTGCCAGGGAAGTCTATATTAGTTTTCTATGGCTGCCATAACAAAGTAGCACAAACTAAATGGCTTAAATAACAGAAATTTGCCTCACAGTTCTGGCAGGGCCATGGTCGCTCTGAAGGCACCAGAGAAGGATTTGTGTCCCAGCCTTGCTCCTAATTTCTGGTATTTCCAGGCTGTGGCAGCATAACTCCATTCTTCACATGATGAAGTATTTGTGTGTGTATGTGTCTCTGTGTCCAAATTTCCCCTTTTTATAAGGATGCCATTCATATTGTATTAGGAACCCATCCTACTCCAGTATGACCTCATCTTAACTAGTTATATCTGCAACAATCCTATTTCCAAATACGATCAAATTGTGAGGTACTGGAGGGGCTTAGGACCTCAACATATGAATTTTGGGTGTGGGAGATATAATTCAACCCATATCATGCTTACAATCTGTCATTTAATCATTAATGTTATTGTTGTTTTCTATAATCTGTACTTGTTTGGATTTACCTATCTTTACAAATTTCAATGTTCACCATTGCTTTGTGCATCTCATTGTTTCTGCATTCTATTTTCCTTTGCCTGGTGCATATATATATACACACACACAGACATATACACATATATATGTGTACATATATGTATATATGTATATAGGTATATTAGTTCTTTCACTATCTAAGAGTAGAAAATTTGCTTAGTCTTCAGCTAAATTTGCACTTATTTTGCCCATACTCTTTTATGATATTTACAAGGTATAGAAATTCTAGATAAATAGTTACTTTCCTCAGCACTTTGAGGATATTCCTTTCTCTTTTGGCCTCAATTAGTTTTGTCTTGCAGTTCATAGTTGGTGTATTTGTTGCTTCTTTATAGGTAATGTCTTTTCTTTTTGGTGGATTTTTAACATTTTAAATTTTTCTATGGGGTTCTCTAGTTTCATTATGAGATTACGATATGTAGTTTATTTTTTATGTATCCTGCTTGATGCTTCCTGAATTTCTTAAATCGACATCGTATCTTTCATCAGTCTTGAAAAGTTATCAGCCATTATCTCTTTAAATATTGCTTTTCCTCCATGTTCTAATTATTCTTTTAGAATCTCTTTTAGATATATATTGAATCTTCTCATTCTCATGTCTCTTTAGCTCATGTTTTGTCATCTCTTTATCCCTCTCTGCTGCATTATGGATGATTGCCTTAATCCAGTTAACAACTTAATAATTTCTACTAGCTTTATATTATCTGATGATTAGCAAACAAATCATAATTTTCTTTTTTTTAACATCTTTATTGTAGTATAATTGCTTTACAATGGTGTGTTAGTTTCCGCTTTATAACAAAGTGAATCAGCTATACATATACCTATATCCCCATACCCCCTCCCTCTTGTGTCTCCCTCCCACCCTCCCTATCCCACCCCTCTAGGTGGTCACAAAGCACCGAGCTGATCTCCCTGGGCCATGTGGCTGCTTCCCACTAGCTATCTATTTTATATTTGGTAGTGTATATATGTCCACGCCACTCTTTCACTTCCATTTCTAAAAGTTTATTTTCTTCTTTCGTAAATCCACCAGTCTTGTTTTAAAAGTCTCTTATTCAATTGTTAGGTTTCTGAGTGTTGAATTTTCTCTCGTATCCCTGTTCTACTAATTGTATTTCTTGGAGATATAATCCTGTTGTTTGTTGAGTCTACTGACGTTCATTATGGTGTGCTATTTCCTCATGTGTTTGGTAACACTTTACTGTGAATTCATGTTTTAAAGGGCTATTTTTTTTTTTCCCCTGTAAGAATACCTTGGGCTTCCCTGGTGGCGCAGTGGTTGAGAATCTGCCTGCTAATGCAGGGGACACGGGTTCAAGCCCTGGTCTGGGAAGATCCCACATGCCACGGAGCAACTAAGCCCATGAGCCACAACTACTGAGCATGCGCGTCTGGAGCCTGTGCTCCGCAACAAGAGAGGCCACGATAGTGAGAGGCCCGCGCACCGTGATGAAGAGTGGCCCCCGCTTGCCGCAACTGGAGAAAGCCCTCGCACAGAAACGAAGACCCAACACAGCCAAAAATAAATAAGTTAATTAATAAAAAAAAAAGTGACATTCTTTAAAAAAAAAAAAAAAAAAAAGAATACCTTATTGCCTGTATTGCATGTTCCTCAAGAGCTATTTTGACTTTGCTTCTGCCTAGAATCCCAGGGGAGCCACCAGCTCAGAACCAATTTTTATGCTACTTTTCAGGTTTGGGGTGAGTTTTAAGCCAATGATTACAAATCTTCATGGGAGATTATTTGCCAGCCAAGTCTCAGGCAAAGAGCCAAGTTCCTTGTTTCTCCGTGGGTATAATTTTTTAAAAATATTTACTAAAGTTCATAAATTCAAGGGTACCAGCTATCCTCAGGGGTCTATGACTCCAAAACCTCACTTCACAATGACCCAAGGCCTCATCTCCTTTGCTACATGGCCATTAAAGCCCACATTCCTAGTTTACACAATCTGACCATGCTATACCCCACCCCTGGCAGTCATAGTTTTTCTTTCTTTCTTTTCTTTTTTTTTTATTCTAGCAAGTTGGAATTTCTTGCTTGATCATGAGATGTTATATTTTATCAGAATTTCTAAGGGCTAGTAACAGGATGTTTATGTTGATCTGAAATATTTCTGAAAATTGACCATAATTTTATTTTAGCCACCATACTTCTAGAAATTGACCATATTAATTTTTTACAATTGGTGACAAAACTTCACACGTTAGTTTTGTTTTTATGCCCCTTCCCAGGACTCTAACTAGTAGTTTTAATTAACATACATTTAAGTTCAAGGATAGATCATGGGCACTGACCAATCAGAATGGGCACTGGCCCAATCAAAATGGATGTCAGTCATAAATAACTGTTATGACTGTACCTGTTTAATCTGTCTGCATACCAACCTGGGGAGAGGGGAATGACCATCCTACCATATCATGATAAAGAATCTACATTCTCAGAGGCTTCCCTTTTATTTACTTTCTCCATTATTATTACCATTAATAGTAAACTTAAGTTATATTTTGTAATCAACAGTAATAAGCCTTCTGACAACAAAATACGTCATTAGAATACATCCTATGCATTACATTACCATATATGCTTCTTTTTGCTATGCATCCCACGCATTTGTCATTCTACTGGTCTCTATGCATATCCTGTGCATGTACTATTTGCTATTTGCTGATATTTATATGTCAGGTGATGCTACTTGTAGGCTTTTACCATAAAACAATGCACAGAAAAATTATCTGATCTGCTTTACTACACAGTTTCCAAACATACTCTGTGCAAAAGTAATGTAATGAGAGACAAAACAGGAACTTCCTCCTCTGGTTAAGTCGAAGCTCACTTATATTTTGAACACATGGGCATAGTTATCTCCTTAACTGAGGAAATGTTCTAGCACAAAACAAGGCTGATATTCACAATACAGGAATGCTGCAAGTAAAGAAAGTTGAGCAAAGTCAAACATCAGCCCTTCCTCCCTCCTGATACTCTCTCCATAAACTAGGGGTCTGCAAACTATATCTGCAGGCCAAACCCAGCCCACTCCATGTTTTTGTATGGCCCATGAGCTAAGAATGTTTTCCACATTTTAAATGACCTAGAGAAAATAAAAAAAGACTAGTTCATGACAAATGAAAATGCCATGAAATTTAAATTTTGTGTTCTTAATGTTTTATAGAAACACAACTATGCTCATTTGTTTACATGTTGTCCATGGTTGCTTTCATGCTACAATGGCAGAGTTGAATATTTGTAATAGAAGCTGTACGGCCTGAAAATCTAAAGTATTTACTATTTGGCCCTTTACAGAAATATTTTCTGACCCCTGCTATGAACATTCACCCCCTTTTCACCAGAATCAGGAGTAGGTAGGGCTGATGCTGGCAAGGTACTGAGCAAGGCACCTATGAGCAAGGTTAGGAAATGCCATTGCCTGAGCCCAGTCAAGAAAAGCTATTAGAATAAGACATTGTGTTTTATATGTTGTCCAGAGAGAACAAAAAAGCCACCAAGAATGAGAGTGCACCCCAATTCCTATATAATCATGCTTGTCAAAATATGTGGCTGAATTCAAACCTATTTTTTTGAAAATCCACACTTTGATAGCTAAAGCATTATGGTCAATAACTTCTATTGGGAATGAGTTTCCAAGTCTCAAAGAAGAGTGTTTGTAAAATTGCACAGTTCTTTGGTCATGTCTTTGTGTACTCCACTCACTTATATTTCTACACATTCTTTTAAATTCTTCGCAATTCATCAGGCAGTTAAGGTGAGAGTGTTCTAAAATTGACCTGCTTGGAGGCTGTGCACAAACAAGTGCAGCAGGCATAAAAAGTAGACTTTTAGAAGAGCCCTACCACATGAGCCATAGAGGGGCATTGTACAAGGTATAGCAAGGCTATTCTCTTTGCCACTAATCTCAAAGTTTCAGGATGTCTAGAAAATATCATTTCCCTTCATCATTCACTACAGAAAGATCAGTCTTAAACTAATATAAACTTGTTTTTTGAGAGTATGCTCTCAGCTGGTAGCAATTTGTGGGATTACATATGATTTCTATCCATTGATTTCTCATTTTATGAAAGGAGATATCTTTTCATTTGCCTTAAAATTGTTGAGATAAAATATGGGTCTTTTAGTTCTAATATACTAGGATTTAGTGAATGTGTACAAACCTTCTGTGTTTCATTTATTATTTTACATGTTTTAATGATGTTCCGTTAGCCTTCATTTGTCCAGATTTAAAAGTCTCAATATTTTAGTTCATTTTGGATATCTCTAAATTACACTGGAAGTTTTCAGATGCTGTTACATCACTAATAAAACCCAGTGATGTGGGTTTGCCTCTAATTCTGGATTTTGTAAGAGATGTGCCTATTGTAGTTTTCTCTGGACATTTTTCAACTCTGATGCATTTTTGAGATATGGCAACCAAAAATGAATGTAGCATTCTGGGGTATAAAATAAAATACTGTAAGAATGGGCTCAGATTGAGATCTTTTGATGTTGCACTGGATATCAGCTTACCCTTCTCTGTTTAGTCCCCTGATAACACATTTATTTCTTTGCAGTTCTTGTACACTTTAATTATGCCCTGTTTGGCTATCCCAGCAGGAATAGAAATCACACAGAAATAGCCAATGACCTTTGTGACCACCATTCCCTCCAGCAAGAAATCTGATCTTCCCTGAGGCAACTTGGGACCTCTTGCATTGTATAAATGGCTTTCAGCAACAGTTGCAACATGATACCTACACATTTAAAGACCTCTGGGTTGAGGTTCTTGCTAATAATAAAAATTCTTTTATGGCACCTCACCTCTCTTACACATACGCTACAATAAGTTGCAAGAGGATGAATTGGTGAGTAAAGAGGGTTCAGTGTGGAAGGTAATGGGGTTGCTACTTCAATATTCATTCAGTCTTTCAGTTGAGTGGTCTTGATCCCATCCCTAGCTTCAGCAATGTACACTGATGGGTCTGAGTCAGAGTAATTTTATTCCCCTGCCACATTAATTGGTTTAAGAATAGGTAACAGAGGAAGTCCACTGTTTTTGTCCAACGGCTAAAGGAGAGACACCCATTCTCTCTTTGAAATGTGAATATGAAAGTGGTAGCTCCAATTAATGCTGAAAACCAGCCTTATGTGATCATGAGGGTACCCAGCCAGAGGACAAAGGGAAAAGTTGATACTAGCAAAAAGGTAGAGTCAAGAGAACAAAAGAGAAACAGAACGGTGGTTCTGATGAAACTACACATGAAGACTATTTCTGAATTTTTGAATCATATAAGCCAGTGTACTCATAATTATACATAAGCTAGTTTTAGTTTTTTTCTATTCCTTTAACCAAAAAACATCCTAGGGCTTCCCTGGTGGCGCAGTGGTTGAGAATCTGCCTGCCAATGCAGGGGACACGGATTCGAGCCCTGGTCTGGGAAGATCCCACATGCCACGGAGCAACTGGGCCCGTGAGCCACAACTACTGAGCCTGCGCGTCTGGAGCCTGTGCTCCGCAACAAGAGAGGCCGCGATGGTGAGAGGCCCGCGCACCGCGATGAAGAGTGGTCCCCGCTTGCCACTATTAGAGAAAGCCCTCGCAGAGAAACGAAGACCCAACACAGTCATAAATAAATAAATAAGTAAATAAAAGAACGTGAATTTCTTTAAAAAAAAATCCTAACTGACAGACTCAGGTATAATTTGATATAAAATGTCAGTCACGTGTGAAAAATGATAAATCAGTCAAATCCTATTTTCCCATGGACTTAACTTACCATTTCAGGGAATTTTTGTCTTTGTTTGTAATGGACCATCGCTGGCAGTTTTGAAATTTCTTTGCCTTCGCTCAACTCATGGTACATAGGTGCCTTTCAACTTGTTTATTCACCAAGAAGTATCACTATTTAAAAGCAGGAGTTGGAAACTACAGCTCACTATTTTTGTAAATAAAGTTTTATTGTAACATAGCTATGCCCATTCATTTATTTATTGTCAGTGGCTGCTTTCACACTACAATGGCACAATTGAGTAGTTGTGACAGAGACCATATGGCCCACAAAGCTAAAATATGCACTACCCGGCCCTTTACAGAAAAAGTTTGCTGACCCTTGACTTAACCCTGAGGTAAATCATTTTTCAAAAACTAAGACTGCATATACCAAGGGCACTCAGTACGTGTTTGTTGATTATCTGAACAAATGTTATCCCTTTCCTGATTTATTTTGTAAGTCTGGATTTTGTATATTGATTTTGCTTAACATACACTTTATAGATAAATGATCCGACTCCTTTTACTAAGTTAAGCATATTTCTCAGCTACTCTAGGACTCTTAGCAAACTTGGCTCAATTCAGTTTAAAAGAACCCACAAATAGATAGGCCTGCCTTCCTCTTTTGTACAAACCCTTTGATCAACACTGTAAAGGAAGGAGTCAAAATTCTTTCAGGCAGACCCATTTAATATAACTTGCTATATACATTTTTTTTTTTTTTTTGGTATTCACCTATATCCAGTTTTCCTCCCTTTCTGGAAACACGGAGGAATGTATTTCTTAGGTCCACTCTGTCGCCCTTAGAGTTTGACAGGGCCAGGTAATTAGTTCTGTCCAATGGCCTGTGAAGAGAAGTGAATTTATGTCTCCTTGAGGATGAGGCTGAAACTATCATATCAAAGGAATCTGGATCACTGAGTCACCATATGAAAGTCAATTTTCCTAAAAAGTCACCTTGACTCATAGAGGAACTTTGCAGGAATGAGAAATAAACTTCTACTGGGTTAAAACACTGAAATTTAGGGGTTGTTTGTTACTGCAGCATAGCCTAGACTAGCTTCATTAACACACAACTCAACTGAAATAACTCATTACACATCTACTTCTGTATATCCACATGTATGAAAGGATGCAGTGTTACACAGAATAGATTTTTTTAAAACCTGAATTAAACCAAACCCCATCTTGCTTGCGGTTGCATGCTTCTGAGTACAGAGGTAAAAGAGTCCCTGAATTTCAGAAACAAATTATCTAACTGAAAAGAAAAAAAGAAACAAATTATCTATCCCCACTACTGAGGGTTAAGTGACAACCAAGAGCAATGTGGGAGGGATTACACTTTAAAACTTTTCAAGTAATGTACTTTGAGCTCATATTCTTGGTATGTGTAGGTGGCTTGTTAGGAAAGCTTATCACAGATTTCTTACAAAGTGCTTTGTATTTCTCTCATTTCCAGTGGGGAGGAATAAAAAGAGAAGTATCAGGAGAGTTAGGTTATGGAATCACTAAAATGGAAATGACCTTGGAGGGTCACTCAGTCCATTCTTCTTTACCCAAGTCGGGTTTGAACCATCCTAAACAGAAGAGTAAAAGAATATTGCTGAAAGATTTCCCAGCCTTCTTCAGTGACTAATCATGATATTTAAAATGTCTCAGGGCCCATCCAGTCCGTAATTTGTTCTCCAATAGTGACTACAGAAGTAATTCTATAGGACAGTAAAACATTTGTGTTCTATAACACCAGTATTGAAAGCTTATGGAACTGGCCCAAACATACTTAATTTCCCATTAACCAACTGTTATGAAGCTACTGCCCATGAATCAGTTTTTATCATTGATCTGGAAAAATAAAAAGTTCCTCTCAATAAAATACCTTGAAATAACTATTATCTTACCAAAAGTCTTCCTGCTTCAGCCAATGTCAACCTCTCCTGTCTATTCTCAGTGGAAGATGAAAATAGTTGTTGAAAGGGATTCGTAGCTATGTTCATGGATAAAGTGCTACTACAAAGGCTGCCAGACTAAAGTCTTGCCAACAAAATTCATACAGCTTGTTATGGGTAGTACAGACCTGGGTTTGGTGGGGTCTTATTGCTCTCAGTGATGCAACAAAATACTGGTAATTTAAATGTTCATTCAGTGAGAATCAAGAAAAGCATCACTAGTCTACTCCATACCCCCTATTATGTTGACTCTATATTTTGACATTTTCTCTCCTACTTGATTGTATATTTATTTAAGGGCTAGGGAGCTGCAAAGACCACAGGGGGGAAATATATATCTCAGACAGGCAGGGAGTAATTTGCCCATTTTCATCCCCATAGACATATAGGTGTAAAGGACATGCCAGCCAGCAGAAATGAATCATTGGCAGAGGCCAATACGCTTTCATTTAAACCTAGTCTTAACTCTTCACTTTGCTCTTTTCTCTCCATTATCTCTCCTTTCCAGCCTTGGAGGCAAAAAATACATTAGTCGTCAATGTATTCACTGTGGCAAACCTTTGCCCCTCAACACTATCAATCCATTAAATAAACCCCAATTAAATTGGTTCTCTCTTCACAAAAACAGCAGTCTGTCCCAGGGAAAAGGTGGACTTATACCACTGCCAAGGAACAACCAAACAGTAATAACAACTCAGGGAGAAGGGGGGAACTTTCTGGGTTACTCTCCCATCCCTCATGACAACACTATCTGGCCTTGTGAGGCTGCTTTGCAGCAGTTGATCATTTATAACTTTAAAAACAATCTCAAAATTCAAGCTCTTATGATAAGACTACAGTTCATGACCGACCCCATAGGTGTAGCCTGTAAATAAACCTACTTAGATGTTCAAAGCTGGCAGGGTGTCCCTCACTCATCTGCCAATCCCATAGGTCCTTCTAATAGAAAATATTCTTCATAGTGAAGTACTGAAGTGGAAATTTGAATTTCAGAGATTTTATAACTCTGTTTACCCTGGATATTAATTTGAATACAAACACATCCACATATACTCTTTCTCCCTCTCCTAGGGTATCTCCTTCCACCTCATAAATCCCTATTAGACATGGTTGGAATACAGAAAATTCACCAAAAACCTTTTGTTTTGTTTAGTTTTTCAACAGGCCAGGTCAGTGCCCTCAGTCTTGTTTATCTATTTTCCTCTTATTTGCTTTTCTGAAGATAGAAGTTATCTCGGACCACTATGCTCTATCTTATCTCTCAGCTCACAGATACATCCTTTGAACTGACCTCATTTTGCCAAATTTATCTTTTATTGTTTTTTAATACATACATGCATTATTGACTTTAGCTTTTCTTATATTGGTGAAAGGAGTAGGTGGATGTTACTTTGACTGTATTCTTTAGATTTCATAAAGTAACTTGGGTTGGGTTTTCCTCCTTTTAGACGCTACTGAACTACCTCTTCTCAACCCCCTTAATACATACACACACAAAGAGAACTCCAGTGAGGGTCACATGAAGGTAAAATGCAAGTTAATGTCAGTAGTTTTAAGGGGTATGTGTATTTGTGTGCAGGTATGTTTGAGAAATATTAGAGTTTAGATACCTGATTTTTAACTTAGCGTATGAAACAAACTTAGAAAGTATAATATATACATGTGTGTATATATACACATATGAATATGTATGCATGTGTGTATGTGTGTGTATATATACAATTTATTGAAGTGAAATTCACATAACATAAAATTCATCACCTTAAAGTGAACAATTTAGTGGAATTTAGTACATTCACAAAGTTGTGCACCCACCACCTTTATTTAGTTCCAAAATATTTCCATCACTCCTCAAACAAAACTCCATAGCTATTAAGCACTTTATCTCTCATTTCCCCCTTATCTAAGCCCCTGGTAACCACTAACATAATTTCAGTCTCTATGGATTTGCTTAATCTGGATTTTTCATATAAATGGATCATACAATGTGTGGCCTTCTGTGTCTGGTTTCTTTCACTTAAGATAATGTTTTCAGGGTTCATCTATATTGAATAGATCGGTACTTCATTCCTTTTTATGACTAAATAATATTCCATTATATGGATATACCTCAATTTGTTTTTCCATTCATCCATTGATGGACACTGGGCTTTTCCCTACTTTTGGCTATTGTGAACAGTGTTGCTTTGAACATGCATGTACATGTATTTGTTGGAGTCCTTTGTTTTTGATTCTTTTGGATATATATCTAGGAGAATTATTGAGTCATGTGGTAATTCTATGTTTAATATTTTTAGGAACTGCCAAAATGTTTTCCATGGTGGCTGAACAAATTTACTTTCCCACCAGCAATGTACAAGGATTCCAATTTCCCCACATCTTTTCCAATACTTGTTATTTTTCTTTTTTGTATTATTATATCCATCCTAATGAGTGTGAAATAGCACCCTCACTGTGGTTTTGATTTGCATTTCCATAATGACTAATGATATTGAGCATGTTTGCATGTGCTTGTTGGTAAGTTATATATCTTCTTTAGAGAAATGACTAAGTCCTTTGCCCTTTTTAAAAAATTGGGTTGTTTATCTTTTTGATGCTGGGTTGTAAGTTCTTTATATATTCTGGGTACTAAACTGTTATCAGATATATAATTTACAAATATTCTCTCTAATTCTGTAGGTTGTCTTTTTCTTGATCATGTCTTTGATGTATAATTTTATTTTAATTTATGATAAAATTAACAAATATTTAAAGTATACTCTAATTCAATATTACATGTGCCAAAAAGAGACGGGTGAGGAGGGATAAAAGAGACACAAATGGGATAGGAGGTTGAGGAGAAAAGAAAAGGCAACACACACAGAGAAAGGATGGTTAAGAGGCAAATGAGAGGGAAGACACAGACAAAGCACAAGTGACAGAAAAAGGGAGAGAAGAGAGATTAAGATACAGAAAGTGCCCATGTGTATGACCATTGAAGCAAGGTGTGAGGAAGAGAGAGAGAGGAATTTATTTTGTTCAAAGGTATTAGATAAACTACGTGTTTCCATGCTCTGCTTTTTACTTGGTAATCAGCTTTGGAGACTCAGCAACTTCTTAGCATTGTTATCTAAAACACCAGTGAGTGAATTTGCCATTATTCAAAACTGTTTATTTTTTAAATTTCAGAGTGCCTTCTCTGAATGGGAGAGTCTCAGCAGCCCACCATAGAAAAAAATATTCACTTTCTGAGCTGCTACAACAGTATAGAAGGCAAACAAGTAAATTGTCCAATGTCACACAGAATGTAGCTGGGGTATAAATTCTTTCTGAATTTTCTGTGCTTTCCTATAGCACGTAAATCCATCAAATACATTTAATCCGAAAGAGCAGATAATCCAAAACTTATCACATATCATACACTAAAATTTTCAATAGCAGATATTCCTTCTCAATTAAATTTGGCAGGCTAGTATTAAAATTAGTCTGTATTCCCCAAGTACACACCAATGGGGAAAGCAGCCCAAGAGTGTGCTGGAAACCAAAGAGAAAGTAACTTGGGTTTGAAAATTGCTGTAGATAATCTACGGAGTGGATAATTGAGGTTGATGGTAACTTGAGGGTCAATGCTCTCCAATTCCCTGCTCAGATGGTAGCAGTCCCTTAATCTCTGTGTTTTACAGCATTTTTCTTGCTTCCTACATCACTCCACCTCTCAGTCACTCCACAACCCAACAGAATGTGCAGGGAGCAAATTGATGCAGTATCTGGTAAATAAATGCATTTACCACCCCTGTATCAAACTTTGATGTTCCTGTTCTAATTTAAAAATCAGGTAAATATAAATTAGGTTAATTTTTGTTTCTATGTTGCCCTCAATTCATTTTATACTCTGTGGGTCAATGACCCCTGACAATGTAAAATATCTTTCCATAATAGTGATAGAGGCTGGAAAGCAGCACCATCAAACACAGGGCCCTGGTGCAAAGACTAGAAGAGGGCAGGTGGCTCAGCTGTCCTGTATAAATAAACAAAGGCAAAAAGACAAATACGGTGAGTGAAGTTCCAAGGGTAAAAGGACTATAAGACCAAGGTTAATCAAAGACAACCAGATAGAAAGAAAAAAGACCACAGAAAGTCCATACACAATTATGTGATGACAGGGGTGCCAACAGATAAGAAGGAATAGACATGCTAAACTGAATGAGAGATGGAGTTTATAGATGAGGAAGCCAAAATTGAAAAATCTGTCACTTTGCCAAAATCATCGAGCAATCAAGGATATTTGCAGAACTAAGAGTGGAAAAAACACTAATCCAGACCATTCCTCATCATTTATCCTTGACTGCTGTCTTATAACGATGAGACCTGTCATACTCCTTTCCTTTCAGGGATAAAGGAATAAAGCTTCCCAGTAAACACTCAGCCAATAGTGGGAAGGGCGGCAAGTGATTATAAAGAAGCAAAACCACATTGTTACTGGTTGCACGACTGTGGGATAAAATCCAGCTAAAACGAAATAAAGCTTCAAAACAGTTCAACAATAGCAAGCCTATGACAAATCTAGTTAAAGTCAAGTTTGAGTCCAAAATATATATATATATTTACTTTGAAAGAACACCTCCATGAAATGTTTACATTCCCTGGCTTAGTCATTCCACATTATAATAACTCTTCTAAACATATTCAAACTTTAAGAAATATCATTAGCACACTAGAAATCCATTTTTGGAATGAGCAGTACTGTAATCAATTAATACCTCTAAATACCTTCATTCATGATAAACAAGATCCATTAATAATGAAGCAGTAGTTAGTGTACAATAAAATTATCTTGTCAGCAATACCTAAATTAGCCATTAAAAGGAACCAAAACTTTAGAGTAAGGATCTTTTAATCAAAAGAAGAGCAAGGAAACAACTTGTGCCTATTACCTAAATTAGTCAGTTGATGTGCTTATATATAATGCCTACCACTGGAACTCTTTCATACCAGGTTTTCTGGCCAAATAGACTTGAAGGGGTGATGAATATTAAAAACCACCCCATCAGGACCAAATGCATTTAATTAGTTGATCATAGGTGTCAAGTACTCTTTCCCTTTTGATAGATTACCCCCAAAGAGTAGGCTAACAACCCCAATTTGCTGACTAATTGAATTTTGATATATTCTCCAAAGCTGTTCTCCCCTCCCCTGAACTAATTGAATTTATAAGCAGTTAATTCTGACAGGTTCAGTAATATCTGCCAAAGTCCCTTCATACTTCATTAAATTATGAAAACGTAGCCAGTGTGTCATGCCCTGGGAAGTACTGTACATCTGAAGAGTCCTTCCCAAGGGGCACGAAGTGGTAAGGGAATATGATTTATCCTAATATATGTTAAAAATGTCTAGTAGTAGATTTGATATTTGCTACGTCCAATGACAAAATAATTTTCAAAATATTCTAAATGGGTATATGTGCATGATTCCTTGCTCATAATGTCATATCTGCATTAACAGATGTGAATCTACATTAAATCAAAGGCAGGTGTACTTTCTATTGTTAGCTTTAATAGAGATAGCTCACTTAGCACATGGATTCCATTTCTAGCTAAGCTAAAAAGTATAACCCCTCATAACCTGCAGAAGCTTCCAGTGGGGCAAATGCATTTCCTTCACCAAAAAGCCCAGGCTCATTGCAGAAGAAGAAAGGAAAAGCCTCATTAATTAAGACCTCAAGAATGTGAAATTCCTAATAAGTCAACTTTGGCTGACTTGAGATTTGGAAACAAGTTTGCTGAGTAAATTAACAATCAAATACAATTGGAAAAGAGATGCTTGAGGACTTAAGGGGACAAATGATTTTTCAAGCACTTTGGAAGCGCTATTTACATACAGGTAATTACTATGTGCAAAGAGCTGTGGTACCTGGAAAGAGGGCTGGAATTGAGCCCAAAAATGTCCTTAGTACAAATTACTTCCTTAATCTGAGCCTTGGATTCTTCATCTGTAAAACCGAGATAATCATATTATTTCACAACACTGTGGGAGGCCTAAATGAGATAATATACATGAGTCCTTGCAAACTTTCAGGAGCTAAATAAATATTGGGTATTTTTATCATGTGCATAAAATAATAAACTCATGAATAAAACAATTTTAGCAAACATTCTACCCTCTAATGTTTACAGATGAGGCAACTGGGGCACAGAATATTCAAGAGAGTCATCCATGGGCACATAGCTAGTTAATGGCAGAGTTGGAACTATAACCAATATCCTTATCTATTAATCATAGCAGTTCCTCCAAAAGGTCACTATGCTTCTTGACTTCTCATAGCCTGAATTACTTTAAAGATACCTATTAACAAAATGATGTTTCTTTTCAAGTACTCATTTTTTCTTTCCAATTTTACACTTGGTTTAATAAACATTTATTAAGTACCTGCTATGTTCAAGTCACTATTAGGTGCTGGAAACAAGAAACAAGACATGATCTCCACCTTTAAAGAATACTTACTGTTAGTGAAATTCCCTCTCCCTGCTCCCAAGCACTCATTGCCTTTATTCTGGTCTTTGGCTGCCAAAGGTAGCCCTCACTGTTGCACTCTACACAGGCTTGAGCTGCCCCTAAGCATCCATACCCAAAAAACACTTCCTCCTCTCCCATAATCTACCTGGGGCTCTTAGGTATCAAGAAAACTGATAAAAGTTGTACTTCATTTTTGGTTCATGGTACACAATTCTGAGCTCAGCCCCAGAAATTATTTCTGGGGGTCAATTGACCTGCAGTTGAAGAGCAATGAAGGAGGTGGTTATTACATGGTATCAGACAGCAAGGAGGGGAAGTGGGAGGCCTGGCAGGGGAAGGGGGAGTATGCAGAAGCAAACTCAAGTCCTTTCAAGTGGTGACATGCTCATATTCTAGAACCAGAAAAGCTAGTTGGTCACCAAATCATACATATCAAGGTCTTCCTCCCTATTAGGCCCTGATTCCCAAATCGAGGCGCCACTTTCTGGTGAACACCTGAGAGACAAGGAGAAGCCAGCTGTTAGGAAAACTGAAAATCAGGCAAAGGGGAAGCTGGAAGGGGACAACTTTACAGGCAGTCAGAGTTGCACAGTACCCTATTCCCTGTTCTATAACTTAACTCGCTGTATGACCTTGGGCAAGTCATCTAACCTGAGTCTCAGTCTCCTCATCTCTAAAGTGGTAATTAGTAGCACCTACCTCAGACAACCGTTATGCTAAATAAATGAGATAATGAATGTAAGGTGCCTGACTTGTGGTCGGCACTCAGTAAACGCTAGTTCCCTTCCCTTTGTTGTCAGTTCACCTCCCAACACACCTTCTCCTCCAACTCCATTGCCTCTGTGGAGAAAACTACAAAATGTGGAGACCTTCCCACCACCCCACAAGAAAAGTAAGGAGGCCCAGCTGCCTGGGTCCCCCTGGGTTTCATGTATCCTGGAGTATTTCAAGAAGCATTTTCTTCAAATCTCAGGCTATCTCAACAGAGTGTAACAGGGGAGTCAGATGATTAACCTGACAGGTGAATAATTTGTTATGTAAACTGTAGATCGATGGGGGTAGGTATTGGAATTAAGTTGTTATTTCATTAAGTTGTAATTAGTGACTAAAGGTTTCAACATACCTAATAATTCTATTAGAGCATGAATTGATATAATCTCTTTCATTAAATGATCTGTATTTATATCTACATTTACAGCTATCTATGTATCTACCTATATAATCTTGGCCCAAAGTCCCTACTCTTGAATTTTTCATAGATACTCTGTGTTCTGTGAGAACATATTCTGAGTATAATTGAGGACCTGACTGCACCCTGGAATTCCCTTAGAACATAATCCATCATAGCAGGGAATTCAACAAATGGGCCATCTTCAAAATATTCAAGGGGTTTTCTTCATGAAAATAGGAGATCATTTCTACCTATTATCATTTGTTCATTTATAATGCTGTCTATCCCACCACACTCACCCCACGTTCTGTGGAGGTTCTGAATTAGTCAACCCCCCTCTCTAGGCTCATCTAGTGTCTCTGCCACTCAGTTCCTCTGCTCCAGTCACACTGGCCACCTTTGTGCTCCTTGAATATGCCAAGCTCCTTCCTGTGTCAAGACCCTCACAAATGATACTCCCTCTGCCAGGAACACTTGTGACCCATTCTTAGTGATCCGGATCCCTGACATCAGAAAAATAAACCAGAGTAGAGACACACAGATTCCAATGAGGGAGAATTATAAAGGAATTGTTTGAACCAAACACCACAATTCCATAGAAGACTTTTCCAGGACTAGCATCCTTATCCCCAAATTAAGAGTAATCTCTGCTCCTTCTGGAAGAAAAGTTGATGTCACTAGTAAGTCCCCAGTTCTCTGGGATAATTTGGATTAAGGTCTGTTCTAATATGAAGCTAGATTGGGCTCAGAAACCTGAAGTCACTCTGAGCTCCCCACCAGGCAGGCCAAGCTTATTTGGTTCTCATAAAGTTGACAGTGTAGCAGGAAATGTAGTGGTGGAGATTTAGAGACTGATATCCTTTGGTTTGAATCCTTATTCCAACACTTACTAGCTGTGTGACTTTGGACAAATAACCTCTCTGGACCTCGGTGTTCTCATTTATACATGTGGATAATAATAACTCCCCACAGGGTAGCTGGGAAGATTAAATATCATTCATTTAAGAGCTCAAACCAATGCCTGTTACATAGAAAATGCTCAATTTAAAAATTAGTGCAATTATCTTCACCTTAGTCCTTCATTCTGGGATACAACTCTACTCATACATTCAAAGAACATTTATAGATCACTTAATTTTTGCTAGGTGCTGGTAATACAAAGAAGGATAATATATGATCTTGTTCTTAGCTTACAGTCTGGTGACGGAAACAACCATATAAACAGCTAACTATATTATCACCAGTTTCATAGAAAACTATTTTACCAAGTAAAATGGAACACATTCTACGGTGGAGGGAACACACGATGAGCTGTAGGTACAGGTCTAGGCATAGAGTTGTATTGCCAAAAAGGAGACCAGGTGAGAAACAGTAGAAGGTCAAAAAATCCCAGCTGCTCATACAAACTATACAAACTGCTTTCCTATTGATAGTGGATTGAATGATACACCTACAAGCTTGAAGGATGGCATTGGATACCCTTATTTAAAATAGTCTTAAGAGAGCAAGGACAAACCACAGCAGAGCTGACTCCTTAGGATATGTCTAGACTTAGGCAGCTTTCTTAGAGCTAGAAAATAGTTAGGTCAATTCTACACATGCTTGGAGCAGGAGTAGCATAGAACTATGATCACCAGGACATTCCCCTCAAAGCTTACATATTTAGATAACACTTGCCACATGTCTTCTATTAAATACCTGTACATTTTATTGATCTCTTATAAAATACTTCTCCATCATACCAAACCCAGACCTGCCAAACTTCCTTTATAACTTATGAGTTCAAGCAAACAATGAGCTCATAATTCCTTTGCTTCAATTCTAAGGCTTTGCTTTTTCTTTTATACAGATGAACCCTTGTGACAGGTTTTTGCTGATAAATCAGGGATCACACAAATCTCAGTAGAAGGGGGGCCAGTGTTACAAGAAAAGAGACCCCACACACACACTCACACACAGGTACACACACAAACCACTTCCTTGACCACTCCTTCACCTGACCACAGAAGTAAGTGGATGGTGCACTAGCACCTTCTACAAATCATTATGGCAACTTCAAGAAGGAATCAAACACATCAAAATCTCCATATATTCTTTTCAAGAAATGAATGTAGGAATACTTTATCCTTTATTTTAAAATACTCTTGGATAGCCTTAGGCTAAATCAGAGTGGACCTGAAGATAATCAAATAGTGAAGGGTTTTTATTTTTATTTTTTTAATTTTTTAACATCTTTATTGTAGTATAATTGCTTTACAATGGTGTGTTAGTTTCTGCTTTATAACAAAGTGAATCAGCTATACGTATACGTATATCCCCATATCCCCTCCCTCTTGCGTCTCCCTCCCACCCTCCCTATCCCACCCCTCTAGGTGGTCACAGAGCACAGAGCTGGTCTCCCTGTGCTATGCGGCTGAATAAAGGGTTTTTATTTTTGCTTTTGTTTTATTCTTGTCTCCTTTTATGTTTTTTTGTTGTAGAAGCTGTAAGTGATTTACTTTCCTTCTTTTTGGCTTGTCTTTGTTATTAAGAGAATCTGTATTCACCGGGAATTCTGAGTCTTGACCTGCAGCAAGCAGATGTTTGTGTTCTGTAAAAGCAGGCAGTCAACATTATTTACTGCTCATCTTCTATTTGCAAAGGCCCTTCCTGGCATCATGAAGACAATTCAGTCTATATAATGTGACAAAACAAACACGCATGAGATGACTTAATACCAGCTACAGAAAACATGTCAGCAAAAGCAAATATCTGTATGAACACCTAGAAGTACTGAGGGCACATAGAAAGGGAGTGATGGGTTAGATGTAGCTAATTGGGGCTGGATTCCTAGAGATGGATTGTGAACCTGGTGTTGAAGGGGAGTTGAGTATAACCTAATAATAGAGAAGTAAAATAAAGGGAGGGCAAATAGGAAGGAGGAGAACATGCAGATTTTACAGACCAACTGTTACATTTGTAGCTTAAATATTTTTGAAAATTTTTGTTAGCATTCCTATTCCAGGAAAGGCCATTTGACATTAGTCATATATTGATGTAACACTGCATTCCCTCCCTCGCTATCTGTGGGGGATTGGTTCCAGGACCCTCCACAGATACCAAAATCCATGGACGCTTAAGTCCCTTATATAAAATGGCATAGTACAGTCAGCCCTCCCTATCCACGGAAACTGGAGCTGACTGTATTTTAAAAAGACGTAAAATCCGTATTACTCACACAAAAGACATTACTACCTGGGACTGTTTGTGGATGTACAATCAACCCATACTAAGAAAAATCAACCCTCTGCATTTACCAAGATAATGTGGACTGTTTATGATAGACTGCAAATACTTATTTAGACAACTCTAGAAGCGCATTCATTTATCCAATGGACCATAACAACTCGATAGAAAAATTTTAAATTCGTCATGAAAATATATCACTCAACATTTTTAACGTGAAAAGTTTATTTGATGGACTCTTGATAGTTTCCCCAGAGACATCAGTAGCTAGTAAATACACAGCTCTTGGAGCGTACTTAAAAGTAGTTCATGAGGAGAAAAGGCAAAGAAAAGAGAGTTACAACCTCTGTCACTGGACAGTTTTGGATATGGAGTGTTTTATGAAATGTGGAGACAAAATACCTCATTCTGAAGTCAAACCACCTGAGCTTGAATCCTGGATTTGCTACTTACTAGGTATGTAACTTGGGGGAAGTCACTTGACTTCTGTGCCTCAGTTTCCTCAACTGCAAAATGGAGCTAATACTGGTACCTACATTGCAGCACAGGTGTGAGAATTAAATAAATATATGTAAAGCATTCAGCACAATGCCTGCCACACAGTAAGCATTCATTCCTACAATGGAGGAGAGCTTTGACAGGAAAGTTGTGACTATGGGAAAAGATAAGATGAACGCAACAAAATGAAAAGTTATAAAGCCAACTTTCTTGAAGTTCTAAGAAAGGCACAGTTTCTATATTCAGTCCCGCTATTATAGCTAAACACAGCAACAGGTTCATGTCCATCAACAAAGTCTAACTGCCAGCTGCTATCAACACTAGGAGAATCTTCATACTTCTAAGGATTGTTTTTAAAAAATAAATAATGCCAAACATTGATGATACTTGACTCATTCACAGATGAGAGCAGACTGACAAGCTTTAGTTATGACAGATAAAAAGATGCACGTTAAAGCCAGGGGCAATATTAGGTGTCAAAGAGGAGCTATGGCTTTTCTGATGATAGTGTTATGGTAAACCTGTCAGCTGTCTATCCCTATTCCTTTGTTCAAGGGAAAGCCCTAAAAAGCCAAATTTTACACCAAGTGACTCCATCCTCCTCCATCACTGATGTCACAAACAAGGGTAATTACTGACCCCAAGTCAGCCATTTCAAGAATGGCCAGAAACTCTAATGACAAACAATGTGGATTGATCTAATTCTCCCTTTTGGAAATGTGAACAAGATAATACTATGAAAACAAGGCAATGAACAAAGAGAACCTTGAGAGGTGAGATTGAAAAGATAATCAGGAAATGCCATGAGGCAAAACTAGAGTCATGGGGCAATTACAGTCAAGAGAAAATTGTGATGAAGAAAAAACATGAATAAGCAGAACGTGGGATAGAGAGAAAAGGTATACGAAATAAATGAGAAAGCCAGTTTGCAGGAGAGGAGAAAGAAAGTAGATCCTCTGAAAACCACCTACTCTGACGTTAAGATCTCTGAAACTGCCTTGGATTCTGAATTATCTTCTAGTTCTAATCTCTATGTGTCCCAATGCTCCTACTGCTTTTGTTCTTTTAGCAGCTCAGCTCCACTGCTGATGTCAGAAAATAGTTCTTACTAACTCTGTGGCCTTAAAGATGTAAATTCACCTCTCAATGCCTTAGATTATTCAATTGAAAAATGAGGATAATACTGGTTTCCTGTACCCATTATCCTCTTGCCATGAGCACTGTCTGAGCACAAAGCTACCCAATTAAAGACTACATTTCCCAGCCTCCCTTACTGCCAGGTATGGCCACGTGACTAAGTTCTCAACAACAGTTTGTGAGCAAAAGTGATGTACACAACTTCCTCATCACTTTCCTGAAATAAAATTCTTTGCTGTGAACTCTTGCTCCTTTCTTTTCCTACAATCTGGAATGAAAAGATAGCAGAAACCATGCAAAAGGACAATGCCCTAGAATAGGGGCTGGCACACTTTTTGTAAAAAGGGTCAGATGATAAATAGTTTAGGCTTTGTGGCTCACAAGCTCTCTGTCAAAACTACTCAGTTCCACTGTTGCAGTGCAAAATCAGCCATAGATAATATGTAAACAGATGGTGGTGGTTGTGTTCAAATAAAACTTTATTTATAGAAGCAGGAAGCAGGCTAGATTTGGCCTGCCAGCCATAATTTATCAATCTGTGCTCTAGAGGATGTAGGAAAAACAATGGATCCTTGAACTATCTCATAGAACACAACTGGAGAAATGCTCTGCCAGCCTAAACCAGCTGTACTGTTATGACAGAGAAGAGAAGGGAGGGAAGGAAGGAAGGGAAGGGGAGGGTGAGAGAGGAAGAAGGAAAGAGGGAGACAGAGAGAACTTGAGAGATCAATTTCCATCTTAATTAAGGCATTCTATTTTGGGGTCCCTTATAGTGGCATATCCCCTACCTTAACTAATATATCTCTCTCCCTGAGACCTGGTTTTCAAGCATTTTCTGGATACCAATGGGCAAATATACTCATTATAAATTACCCATTACTTTAAGTGAGCCATTTGCAACCAAAAGAACCTAATTAGAACAGGTGTCTGAGAGAACAGGCCAACCAGGAATCTTGGACAGATACCATGCAAGCTGGCACTAAATTTGCACTTGCTCAAATATTCTTTCTTTCTGAAGATGTCTTCCTGACCCTCCCAACCATTATGATTGAGATGATGGAAGGGAGAGGGGACTCAACAACTAGAGCTGTTTTCTTGTCAACCCAGGTAATCCTATGACCATATACCATGGACTGGAGGCAGGGGAACCTGTGACAAATTTTGAGTTTGTGTAAGACTAAGACCAAGAATAGTGAGCCATTAAGAAGCTTCAACTCACATCTCTGCACAAGAGAATATTTCTGTGATAGGTAGTTTTTAAAATGGCTCCCAATGATCCCTGCCTCCTGATATTCACATCCTTACATAACCTTCTCCTCTTCCTTTGGGTATGGGCTGCTCCCTTTGAGTGCAGCTGGACCTAGTGACTTGTTTCTAAGGAGCAGTATATGGCAAAAGTGATGAGATGTCATTTCTGAGATTAGTTTACAAAAGACTATGATTCTGTCTTCCTGTCACTCTCTTTCTCCCTTGCTTGCTCATTTCAATGAAGCCAGCTGCCCCATGAAAAAGCCCGTTTGGCAAGTAATTGAGGGTGACCTCTAGCCAACAGTCAGCAAGGAACTGATGCCCACAATCCAACAATCCATAAGGAACTGAATTCTGCCAATAATCACATGAGTGAGTTTAGAAGTAGGTCATTCCCCAGTTAAGCCTTGAGATGACTGCAGCCTGGCCAACACCTGGATTGCAGTCAGTGAGAAACCCTGAAGCAGAGTACCCAGCTAAATCATAAACCAGTTCCTGGCCCACAGAAACTGGGCAATAGTAAATGTGTATCATTTAAAACACCATTTGGGGGGTAATTTCTTATGTAGCAAGCAGTATTGATAGCTTATACATTTTCTATGTATGAATTGCAGCTGATTTGGGTCCTAAGCACATTTTCTATACACCCATGAAATCCTGGAGTTCAGTCGTCCTAGCTGATAATCACACTCTACTGGAAGCTGCCTGGTTAACTTGGCTGCAACTCACACTAGACTAGAAGCTCCAAGAGGGCAGGAACTATATCTGTCTTGTCCACTGTTGCAGCCTCCATCCTAACAAAGTGACTATTGACGATATTGGCTAAAGGAATGAATGAGCGGGTAAGTGAGTGGGTGGGTGCCTGGATGAACAAATGAAGCCACAGAGGTAACTGACACCATGTGGTCTGTGAAATGTTTCTTAGGAGGCCTTGTACAAAAATAACAAAACTGCCTTTTTATTTCACTGTTTCCTTCCTCAAATTCCAATAAATCTCAGTTCAGCAAACCACTTTAAGTCACAAGT